>NC_133368.1:5133715-5170090 GCF_049309525.1 Garra rufa | reverse complement strand
CTTATTTTTATTTCATTTAATTGCTGAGGTCAAATTTCAAAGTAAGTTTTTTTTATTTTTTATCTAATATTTATATTTTATTTTATTTCTGTTTTATTTCAATACAAAAATTATTATTATTACCTGAAACAGCACAAACTAGTGCTGGAGTTAAATACCAGTTGTTTTTAAAATTTAAGTTTTAAGTTTAAGTTAAAATATGAACAACACCTTAGCAAGCAGCACTAAATACACTTTTCCTACTGAAATATCTCTGTTAGACAGTTTATAAGAAAATGGGTAACATTGTCTCTCCATCTGTAGCCTAATCTAACATTGACCGGTATATGCTCATATATATTTTTTCTGATATAATGCAAACTATTATTTGGACTTTTACATGAAGATTTATGCATCCCAAATATTTACATATATGTGACCCTGGACCACAAAACCAGTCTTAAGTCGCTGGGGTATATTTGTAGTAATAGCCAAAAATACACAGTATGGGTCAAAATTGTTGATTTTTCTTCTATGCCAAAAATCATTAGAAAATTAAGTAAAGATCATGTTCCATGAAGATATTTTGTAAAATTCCTACTGCAAACATATCAAAATGTAATTTTTGATTAGTAATATGCATTGTTAAGAGCTCAATTTGGACAACTTTAAAGGTGATTTTCTCAGTATTTTGATTTTTTTGCACCCTCAGATTCCAGATTTTCAAATAGTTGTATCTCAGCCAAATATTGTCCTATCCTAACAAACAATTTATTGAGCTTTCATATGATGTATACATCTCAGTTTTGTAAAATTTAACCTTATGACTGGTTTTGTGGTCCAGGGTCACATATATAACCTTAAGGTGTGTCTATAACCTCATTGTGTGGGTTGCTTATAAATCAGTGAATAATGACAGATAATAAAGTCTGATGTATGATTCAGCAAATAAATGAAATCCTCAATGTGAGTTAAGTAGATAAAGAGAACCATTTCAAATGCGATGTGTAATGTAGATGTCAGCCTTGTGATCTAACATAATGTAGCGTGTCCAAGGATTTCTGAGGCCAGGTTGTGAAAGAAGTGCTCAGGATGGTGAAAGCGAGAGGAGCGCTGTGAGGATGTCACGGGGGGTATGGTTTCAGGAATGTGAAACAACTTGGCAGAAAGATGGAGCAGGTCCGGACGCATTAGTAAAACAAGCTACAGGCCCACACATACAATGCTGTAAATGAGCCCTGCCTGAGCGCACTGTTGAGTCATAGCAACATAAATCACAGCTAATTTTTCACACTTGGGATTCCTGATGTGCCGTTTGGGAATGCATATTTAATCATGTCAATCATCTGCTGATTGAACTGCATACTTTCTGGTTAATCTGAAAGCACTTAAAAGTAATGTTCCCAGTTGCTCCTCTGATGACAACCCTGTACTTTGTGTGTTGATAATCACAATGCATGTGTGATTTTGTGTGTTGAAGGTGATAACTCTGGATCAGGGTGAGGTGAACAGGCTCAAGGTTTTCCCCATGCATCCCACCAGCATCAGTGGAGTGGAGGACATGTCCACTCTGGCCGAGTTACATGAGGCCGCCATCATGCACAACCTCTTCCTGCGATACCAGAAAGACCTCATTTATGTAAGTTTCTTTTTGAAAAATAGACGCACATAGATTTCCAATTATAGACACTGTAACCTAATCCATACCCCAACCCTAACAGTTCTGCATTTATACAATTAAAAAAAATTTAATTATTTGAATTTTTGTATGTTTTTAAGTACTTTTCACAGAAAGAGGGTTTATCAGATTTAGGTCACTTGTAGGTACAAATGTGTCTCCAAACTATGGTTAAGTAGGTCCACAGACACAAAAACACTAAATCTCTTCATTACATTCAAACAAGAATTTGGAGTTTGCAGTGTTTTTATGTAAACTATGGAACAGTCTGTGCTTTGAGAGGTCTTGTGCCTCAAAAGAACTTTGTTCTATGAAGCTTTAATTGTGTTTAATCTGAGTTTAAAGGGCTAGTTCACCCAAAAATGAAAATTCTGTCATTAATTACTCATGTCGTTCCAAATCCGAGAGCTTTCTGACCCTCCATAAACAGCATCACAACTGAAATGTTGCCACGTCCAGAAACGTAGTGAAGACATCTGTAAAATAGTCCATGTGATATCAGTGGTTCAGCTGTAATTTTACGAAGCTACAAAAATTACGCACAAAGAAAACAAAAATAACGATTTTGTACAACAATTCTTCTCCTCCTCAAGACACTTGCGTCAGCATGCACATACATCGTTTACATGAAGAGGAAGCTTGCGTAGGCGCTGTAAAACTTTGCCACAATAAAGTCGTTGTTTTTGTTAATTATTTGCACACAAGAAGTATTTTCATAGCTTTGTAAAATTACAGTTGAACCACTGATGGACTATTTTACTACATTTCTGAACCTGGGAACATTTCAGTTGTGTTGCTGTCTATGCAGGGTCAGAAAGCTCTCAGATTTCATCAAAAAGATTTTTTGTTTTGTAAACCACATGTCTTATGATACTTTTATCTGGCCGAAACTAAATAGCATTCATGCTTTTTAAAATACGTTTGAATTTTTTTCATTCATATGTATTGATATGTTTTATTATTTTGCTTTGCTACTGTATTTCCTGAATTGTTAACATGAATTTTAACATTTACCAGGCTCATTTTGTTTAGATTAACACATATTATCATATCTTGCTGTTAAACATGTATATTGGTAGCCAAAAGCATTAGATTAGCCAAAAAATGTTATCAAATGTAGAACTTTGGTAATGACAGGTATTTGAATTCTGTAGAAACCTGTAGTGTGTAGAATCCATGTGATGCTATATCTATGAGAATACATAATATTACTATGTTTCGTAGATATAACTTGGAAACTTTTGAACCATTTATGATACAATACAAAATGCATTAAAGGATGAGTTACTTTATTATTATACTTTATTTACCACATATTATCCAAGACGTTCATGTCTTTCTTTTTAAGTCAAAAAGAAATTATGTTTTTTTGTGGAAAACATTCAAGGATTTTTCTCCATATAGTGGACTTCAGTGTGGATCAATGGGTTGAAGATACAAATTGCAGTTTCAGTGCAGCTTCAAAGGGCTCTACATGATCCCAGCCGAGGAATAAGGGTCTTATCTAGTAAAACGATCGGTCATTTTCAAAAAAAAAAAAAAAAAGTATATACTTTTTAACCACAAATGCTCATCTTGTACTAGCTTTGCGATGTTCATCTACGATTTCACACATTCAGTTATCACGTTGGAAAGGTCACACAAGTTTAGTTTATAATGTGTGACCCTGGACCACAAAACCAGTCTTAAGTCGCTGGGGTATATTTGTAGCAATAGCCAAAAATACATTGTATGGGTCAAAATTATAGATTTTTCTTTTATGCCAAAAATCATTAGGAAATTAAGTAAAGATCATGTTTCACGAGGATTTTTTGTGAAATTCCTACTATAAATATATCAAAATGTAATTTTTGATTAGTAATATGCATTGTTAAGAACTTAATTTGGAGAAATTTAAAGGCGATTTTCTCAGTATTTTGATTTTTTTGCACCCTCAGATTCCAGATTTTCCAATAGATGTATCTCGGCCAAATATTGTCCTATCCTAACAAACCATATATCAATAGAAAGCTTATTTATTGTGCTTTCATATGATGTATATATCTCAATTTTGTAAATTGGTAAATATCATATTTGGTAAAGCGTGTTTGACTTTCTTTGCACGTTCGCTTTGTAAATACTGGGTAGGTACTTCTCTGTACGTCACTCCTGACCTTTCCGATGTGACTACGAAATGCGTAAAGTCAAGCTAGTGCAAGATGAGCATTTGTGGTTAAAAAGTATATACATTTTTATTATTTAAAAAAAAATTGGCAGATCGTTTCTCTTTGAAGCTGCAATTTTGACCTTCAGCTTGTTGATCTCCATTGAAGTCCACTATACGGAGATAAATTCTGGAATTTTTTACACTCAACCTTAATTTCTTTTCGACTGAAGAAAGACATGAACATGTTGGATGACATGGGGGTGAGTAAATTAATTCAGGAGTGATGTCAACTAAGGCTGAACATATCATGATTTTACTGTGTTCAACATCAAATGTATAAACGGTGTAAGATCATACTTTTATGTTCTTGCTGTCCTTCATTCTACCTTGCAGACTAACATTGGCTCCATCCTGGCGGCCGTGAACCCTTATAAGCAGATACCAGGTCTGTATGACACAGAGGCAGTGGATGTGTACAGCAGACATCACCTGGGTGAACTACCTCCACACATCTTTGCTGTGGCCAATGAGTGTTACCGCTGTCTGTGGAAGAGACACGACAGTCAGTGTGTGCTCATCAGGTAACATCCTGCTAGATTTAAGTTGTTTCTTTCAAAGGCATTGCTTCACATTGAGTATTATCAGATTTAAGTGGAATTAAATTGTAATTTAATAGACAATTGATCAGATCTTCTTAATATAAAGCTCACCAGACTGCTGCTGGTGATTTTCAAACGTGTGCAACATGACTGATGCACATGGGTGTTTTGGTCATCTACTGTTCCGTAGAACTGTAATCCAATCAGAGTGCGACCACTGAATCTAGAAATGGATTATGTATGATTTATACTGCAGGGTTTATTGCATAACTCATCTTGGCATAGTGGTCAGAGGTCAGTTTTATTTGCTCAGGAATCAGAAGACCTCTGAAGTGAGCACTTTCTGTTCCAGTTGCCAGTAGTGCTGTGTAAAGTGATCGTTTATCGAAGAATCCTTAAAAAAACACAGTTTGCACGAAAAATATTAAGCAGCACAACTGTTTTCAACACTGATAATAGTAAATGTTTCAGAAAATCAGCAGCAAATCAGCATATCAGATGATTTCTGAAGGATCATGTCATACTGAACACTGGAGTAATGATGCTGAAAATTCAGCGTTGATCACAGGAATAAATTTAAATACAGCTGCTGTAATCATCTTAATCACTGTTTTCAATGTGGTTTTGACCAAATAACTATAGCCTTGGTGAGCACAATAGACTTCTTTCAAAAACAAACAAAAAACAGACAAAATGTGCTTGTGTGTTTAATGTGTGCTTCATGTGTGTTTATTCTCAGTGGAGAGAGTGGTGCTGGGAAGACAGAGAGCACCAAACTGCTGCTGAAGTTCCTTTCCGTCATGAGTCAGAACTCCACAGGCTCTCCGCTGTCAGAGAGGACCACCAGAGTAGAGCAGGCCATCGTACAGAGCAGGTCATACATGCTCTAGCACACCTACTCTGTTCTTACAGATGATGTTGTATCTTTTTCCATTTTAACACCTGTTCTTTCTCTTTCACTCCAGTCCAATAATGGAGGCATTTGGAAATGCAAAAACCGTTTACAACAACAACTCCAGTCGCTTTGGCAAGTTCATTCAGCTTCACTTCTCTCAGAGTGGAAATATCCAGGGCGGCTGTATTATTGATTATTTACTTGAAAAGGTATCTTTCATTTATTATTTTTTAATTATACAGTTGAGGTCAAAAGTATACACCCCCCATTCAGAATCTGCAAAATGGTAATTATTTTCCCAAAATAAGAGGGATTCTTAATACGGTGTTGTTACCTGAATGATCCACAGCTGTGTTTTTTTTTTTGTTTAGTGATAGTTGTTCACGACTCCCTTGTTTGTCCTGAACTGTTAAATGCTCTCTGTTCTTCAGAAAAAACCTTCAGGTTCCACAAATTCTTTGGTTTTCTAGCAT
The DNA here is from genome assembly GCF_049309525.1 of Garra rufa. Classification (NCBI taxonomy): domain Eukaryota; kingdom Metazoa; phylum Chordata; class Actinopteri; order Cypriniformes; family Cyprinidae; genus Garra; species Garra rufa. The sequence continues at coordinate 5,164,320 of NC_133368.1, read as the reverse complement.
TTTTTTGTATTTGAACTCTTTCCAACAATGACTGTATGATTTTGAGATCCATCTTTTCACACTGAGGACAACTGAGGGACTCATACGCAACTATTACAGAAGGATCAAATGCTTACTGATGCTCCAGAAGAGAAAACGATGGGGATGGGGGGGGGGGGGGGGTAAAAACTTTTTGAATTTGAAGATCAGGGTAAATTTAACCTGTTTTGTCTTTTGGGAAAGGGCAGTGCTAAACGAAAAAAATATGATATTTAGTCAAAATAAGAAAAATGAACACACCTCCATTCTGTTCAAAAGTTTTCACCCCCAGCTCTTAATGCATATTTTTTTTCCTTCTGGAGCATCAGTGAGTGTTTGAACCTTCTGTAATAGTTGCATATGAGTCCCTCAGTTTTCCTCAGTGTGAAAAGACGGAGCTCAAAATCAAACAGTCATTGTTGGAAAGGGTTCAAATACACAAAAATGCTGGAAAACCTGAAGGATTTTTCTGAAGAACAGCAGGCAGTTTAACTGTTCAGGACAAACAAGGAACTCAAGTACAACTATGACTAAAGAAAAAGCTGTGGATCATTCAGGTAACAACACAGTATTAGGAAACAAGTGTATGTAAACTTTTGAACTGGGTCATTTTTATAAATGAACTATTATTTTCTCTCGTGGACTATATGTAAACATCTTTTATGTGAAATATCTTATTCAGGTCAGTACTAAATAAACAATAACATGCATTTTGCATGATCCCTTTTATTTTGGTAAAATAATTACCATTTTGCAGATTCTGAAAGGGGAATGTAAACTTTTGACCTCAACTGTAGCTGTTTATAGCCATGGATTTAAGCAGTTGTATTAAATGCTTTGTGTTTTTAAAATGTCATTACATTCTAGAATCGAGTTGTGCGGCAGAATCCGGGAGAGAGGAACTATCATATTTTCTATGCATTGTTGTCAGGTGCAAAGTATGAGCACAGAGGTGAGATTTTAGCATTATTTCAAAATTTTACACAAGCTGAATCTTTGCTTTTCTCATTGGTCCTTGTATTGCGGTATGGATTAACTCTGTGTTCTCACCATCAGAAATGTACATGCTGGCTGATTCTCCTGAAGCCTATCATTACCTCAACCAGTCTGGCTGTGTGAAAGACAGAAGCCTAAATGATAAACACCTCTATGATAGTGTGATGGTGAGTCAATACTGTGTGTTTGACAGCATTCTTGACTTCAAGACAGTTGCTTTTCTTATGGACACACAATTTAAGAGCACAAATTAAGATGTTTGAATTAAATCAGAGAGCTTTCTGACCGTCATGTGTCCAAGACTGACACGGAAGAGAAAAAAATGTTGAATAAAGTTATTATATTTGTTTTCTTTGCACACAAAAAGTATCCCCTGAGCTTCGTAACATTATGGTTGAACCACTGCACTATTTTAACAATGTATTAACTAACTTTTTGGGCCTTGAACATGGTAGTCACACTGCTGTCTATGCAGGTTCAGAAAGCTCTGAGTTAATCAAAATATCTTAATTTCTGAAGATGAACAAAGGTCTTACAGGTTTAGAACGACATGAGGGTGAGTAAATAATGACTGAATTTTCATTTTTGAGTGAGCTTTCTCTTTAACTCCATGTGATTGGGCTTTACTAGATGTCCACTAGAGGGCACCATATCATCTCTTTTCTGTAATCTGTTCTGATAGAATTAGGTAGAACTCAAGAACTCTTCTGAGTTTTTATATTTATTGGTCAAATACGAACATCTCGGATCATAGTAAGCAGGTATAAGCATAATATATTCAGATCCTATTTCCTCTCCTCTTTCCTTAGGTATTCAATATCAACTATATCTATCAAATAAGCATGCTCGTGATTTTATTCTGTTTAATTACTTGTAGGAAGCATTGAAGGTGATGGAGTTCACTGAGGAGGAGATCCGCGATGTCTTCAAGCTGCTCTCTGGGGTCTTACAGATCGGCAACATCGAGTTCATGACTGCAGGGGGTGCTCAGATCACCACTAAAGGAGGTTTGAGGCAGATCAGCATTTGTCAGGAGCATAGCTAGCGTGTTATACATGCTTTTTTAATAGTTATCTTAGTGAAAGGATCTGTTAAATACCGCCTGTAGCCCTGGCACACAATATCAGCCCTATATTTTATCTGTCAGGAGTTTTGAGTAAAGGCTCTCACTGAGTAGTGTGTGTAGAGGCATGCCACAACATGTCAAAATTCACTCTGATAACTGCGCTTCATATGGGTGATAACTCACTAACCCATCTTAATGCTGGAGCAGACTGCCAGTTCATAAAAAATAGGTGTTTTATTAGTGTTTCAATATATTTTACAAAGTGATTTATTCCTGTGATGGCAAAGCTGAATTTTACTCCAGTTTTCAGTGTCATATAATCCTTCAGAAATAATTCTAATATGTGACCCTGAACCACAAAACTTAAGTAGCACGGGTATATTTGTAGCAATAGCCAAAAATACATTGTATGAGTCAAAATTAGCGATTTTTCTTTTATGCATGTTCCATGAAGATATTTAGTAAATTTCCTACTATAAATATATCAAAACTTATTTTTTGATTAGTAATATGCATTGCTAAGAACTTCATTTGGACAACTTTAAAGGTGATTTTCTCAATATTTTTATTTTTTTTGCACCCTCAGATATCTGATTTTCAAATAGTTGTATCTCAGCCAAATATTGTCCTAGAAGTTTATTTATTCAGCTTTCAGATGATGTACAAATCTCAATTATGTAAAATTGACCCTTATGACTGGCTTTATGGTCCAGAGTCACATATGTGGATTTGGTGCTCAAGAAAGTTGATGTCAGGATTACTTGAATAATAGAATATTCAGAAGAATTAATTTTTTATAGAAATCTTTTATAATGTTCTATATGTATTTAGTGTCACTTCCGATCAATTTAATGGCTCATTGTTTATTATTTAAGTATAATAATAATAAAAAAAACAGACTGACCCCAAACTTTTGAACAGTTCTTTACCTTATGATTGCGATGCATCCTGAAATGTGAAATTAGGTCAGGATTTGATACAATTGTTTCCAAAAACATGTAACTGAAAAATTTAATTTGCACTTTAGTTAAATAGTGACAAAATAATACATCACTGATTACTTCATTACTCAATATTTGAACTTTGGATAAGAAATGAACGTACATTTATTACTTGATCAAGTCTTAAGTAGTTGAATATGTGTAACAGTTGTAAAATTAATTATATTAAAACAATATATTCAGTCAAACCAAAATTAATTCAGACGCCTTTAACATTTCTCACGTTGTCACAGTTTATTCGCTATAGTTTAGAAAATGGTAATAAAATACGAAAAGAACTCAGAATTAAACTGTGTGAGAACAAATTTATCTTCATAATCACAAATGAATTACAGTCAAACCAAAATATTTTCAGACACCTTCAAAATTTCTCACGTTGTCACAGTTTATTTGCTATAGTTTAGAAAATGGTAACAAAATAATACAAGAGCTCAAGAGTTAAACTGGCAGAAAAAAATCATCTTGATAATGTCCGATAACTTTGATGAAATGGTCGAGTCAAAGTGTCAAATCAAATTTTTGGTCCCAAATGATCAATATTAGTGCTAGTCCACGGTATGAAGAATTTTTGGGTATAATATGTCACAATTTACTTTATTTTGCTCTCCCCACTTACATAAATAAACTACAGTGTCCTGCACCCACTAGTAAAAAAATATATAAAAAATGATATCTGGTGTCTGAATAATTTTTGGTTTGACTGTATAATGGCCACTGAAGAACAACATTAACTGTTTACTGTTTATCTGTATGATAGTGGTCAGCGTTGTCAGTGATCTGCTGGGACTCGACTCCTTCCAGCTGTCTGAGGTTCTGACTCAACGGTCCATGATCCTGAGAGGAGAAGAGATCTGCTCACCCCTCACAGTGGAACAGGTAAAGAACCAGGAAGTCTAGAAATAAGATACATCTTTGTATTCGCCTATATAAATCTGATCTGTTTAAGTTTTGGCATAAGTTTGGGTAGTGGTTTCCAAACTTTTTTTTTTTGGTTTGTTTGTTTTAGCTGTCATGTTGTATCATGTCTTGACATGTCTGTGCAGTGCCCTCAGTGTGTCCAGAGACTGCATCCCCAGACTCACCCCAGATTTACTGACAGACTGTCATTAAACAACAAGCTCACACCCATACGCCTGTGTAGAAAGCGTCTTTGCGTGACTTGGTACCATTTCCTGTTTTTTTGTCCCCTCGGATTCCTGCTATAATAACTCAGTGATAAAGATCTCACGAGAAGCAACACAATAGAGGCAGAGTATGGAGACGGCGGTTAGCAGCCGCCTAATGGGGGCAGTCTATCACAAAAATATGCACGGTAAACAGAAGAAACACTGAAAATGTACTCATAAGAATTCCTCTTTTCCGCAATGAATGTTCAAGCAAACCAAAATCAAAGGCTTGATTTTTTTACATTTGAAACTGACTTATGAAAAAGAGCAAGGCCGGTGAGGGGAAAGGAGGGAAAGTGTGTGCATGCGAAGAATAAAGAGACCCCAACCCACATTATCCCATAAATCTCATCTAGCATGTAGAACGGGCCCTGGCCTTTGTGACTGACTCGGTAGAAACACACAAGCAATCTTTTCATGAGCAAAGACAATGGCCACTAACTCTAGCCTGTGTCAGTGGTCATAAAGCAGTGCCGTGTCTTAACGGAGGCCCTTATTCCTCCTCCTCCTTTCTCCATAATGCATTAACACAGTGGTCAGGACCTCAACAGCTGCCATTGGCCATATCCTGCACAAACAGCCATTCTTTCAGGTTTTTCTGATGGAGCTGTTCAGAATCAGGCAGAAGTGTCTCTGACTGATGAATTATAGTGTTGCTGAAACAATAGACGGGAGTTTGGCGTTCTTAGGAATAGCAGAGTCTAATTTGCAGGTATTAACTTTCTCTCTGTCTGTAATCCAGTAATAGCAGCTCAGGGTTATTGCTGGGTTTATGAGTTGAACTGTAACTCCAGAAGCAAAGAGCTTCCCTACTTTTCATCACTTTTACTAAATGAATTGGTTGGCCGGTTTTAGTGGACGCACTGTGTAAAGTCATTTCTCACAGTCTGTATGTGTATTCTGGCACCAGTATAATTTATCACATTTAATATGAACATGTCCCACTACTCTTTATTTAATTCTGAGCATAATTTAAAAAAAAAACAGACTTCTTTGTTGGTTTAAATGTGCCTTAAGTGTCCAAATACTTATTGGGGCCACTGTATTGTATCCAATCTCAGCTATAAATCTGGAAAGACAACCATTGTTTTCAAACTCAAGGCACGTTTAAAGACACGCACAGTTACAGACAGTAACAACCCTGCAGATTCAGCCCATAATGTGGACTTGACCATTTTTTTCATGATGTTGAAATTCAAATAGACATATTGGTGTTTTGTAATAAACTCTAGAGGCATTGCTTGTTGACATTGTGGTTTTAAAATTGCACTGTTGGAGGCTAACGAAAGGAAAACGTCTCTAGATTAATATTTGTCTCTGCCCTGCTTTCCAAAGGCAATTGATTCCCGGGACTCTGTAGCCATGGCATTGTATTCCCAGTGTTTTTCTTGGATCATCACCAGAATTAACCAGAAAATCAAAGGAAAGGACAACTTCAAGTCCATTGGCATTTTGGATATCTTTGGCTTCGAAAACTTCGAGGTGAGAGTTTGTTGAGTGCAGAGAGGTGAAGCGTTCCAGCCAGACTTACTGTCGATGGCATGTTGTCATGTTTTTATGACTTTTTTTTCCCCCTCCAGGTGAACCGGTTCGAGCAGTTCAACATTAACTATGCCAACGAGAAGCTCCAGGAGTACTTCAACAAGCACATCTTCTCCCTCGAGCAGCTTGAGTATAACAGGTGAGTCCTGTCAGTGACCCCGCTAGTCCTACACTGTCTTCCAAACATCTTAATCAAAAGATCAAACCATATACACAACAGACTGGCCTCATGAGAGAGTAAAATGTCTATCAGATGCACAGAATCTCGGCAGTTATAGTATGCCATCATGGTACATTTGCCTACTGTTTCACGTACTTATTTTCGGATACTAGATAGTATGAAATTCAGGCACAGTATGTTTCAGGGCTTGGGAATCTTAAAGTGATAGTTCCTCCAAAAATGAATATTACCCAATGATTTACTCACCCTCAAGCCATCCTAGGTGTGTATGACATACAATCGGAGTTATATTAAAAAATGTCCTGGCTCATCCAATATTTATAATGGCAGTGAATGGGTGTTAAGATTTTGAATCCAATAAAGTGCATCCATCATCATAAAAAGTACTTCAGGGGTTAATAAAGGTTTCTGAAGTGAATTAATGCATGTGTATAAGAAAAGTATCCATATTTAAAACTATTTATGAACCATAATCTCTAGTCTCCGCAAACTGTCTGGCAATTGAAAGTTTATATCCCGCAATTCTGACTTTTTTCTTGCAATTCTGACTTTTTTTTTCAGAATTCTGAGATATAAACTTACAATTGTGAGTTATAAAGTCTGGGAAAAAAGACTATGTTCTCAGAATTGTGAGTTTATATCTCAGAATTGCGACTTGACGGGTTTATATCTTTCACTTCTGGCTTTAAAACACAATTCTGACTTTATAAATCGCAATTCTGAGAAAAAAGTCAGTTACTTTTTTCATTTAATTTTCAGTGGTGGAAACGGGCTTCTATAAACATAAGAGACATCTCTAAAAAAAAAAAAAATCATCCAACATTTTTCTTTCGAATTGTCGTTTTGTACTTCTTTTTGACCTGTGTTTTCTTTTGCTCTCCCTATTGCCCTTCCATGTCCGTCACCGCATTCGCCTAAATATGGATATTTTTCTTAAACAAACACATTGATTTGCTTCAGAAGGCCTTTATTAACGCCTAAGAGCCATGTGGAGTACTTTTTATGATAGATGGATGCACTTTATTGGACTTCAAAATCTTAAACCCCATTGACTGCCATTTTAAAGCTTGGAAGAGCCAGAACATTTAAATAACTCTGATTGTATTCGTCTGAAAGAAGAAAGTCATATACACCTAAGATGGCTTGAGGGTGTGTAAATCATGGGGTAATTGTCATTTTTGGATGAACTATCCCTTTAAAGAATCTTACAAACATGCGTATTGATAGTTAACTGAATATTAATGTGAGGTCTGTGCACATAAGCTAAATGTGCTATTATTAAGCTAGCTATAAAGATATTAACTTTAACTAGATTATGATTTCAAACTGTTGCTTTACCATGACAAAAGTTTACCTGAAGTGACTGTAGACAATGACAATGTATGCTAATGTCATGTTATAGCAAGAAAGTCAACTGTAAAAGAGAGAACTATAACACAAACACAAACTTGCATAGCTCTTAGAAATAGTGGTAAATCTTTATGAACAAGACCTAGGTAGCATTATAGCTAATTATAGCTAATACCAACACACCTTCAGTGCTGAGGTCTGTTCCTGACACAGTAATCCAAGAAAAAGTGTATTTGTACACTTGTGTGCGTCTCTGCGTACATAATGTCCTCACAGTTACAGGACATGAAAACACTGCGCGAAACCTAAAGCGTACGATACAGGCTAGTCTGTAGACATGTAGCTTCACACTATCAGGTGTCACAGAGAGCTCAGGTCACAACGGGGTGAAATAGCATCGAAGGGTGGAGGTGCGACGTGTATGTGATCATGTACAGATGAACAAGACATGGACCTTTCTGCGATCTCTTTTAGGGCTGAGTGATGGAGAGATAGCAGATGAACTAAGGGTGGGGTTTCTCGGCCTGTTCTTCCTGTAGTGGTCATGGAGGCACTCTGCCAGATGTGTGAATGGGTCTCCTCTTTCCCACACAGTTGTGTTCTTGTGTTGAAATGCGATGGCTGAGGGGGGTCAGCAGAGCCCGGTCACAGCTCATTTCATCACATGAACCCTGAGGATAATACCACCTTTGTGTACTTGTAGTGTTGTGTTGTTGCTCAAGAGGTTCTCTTGTGTCTCCGCACAGGGAGGGGATACACTGGGAAGCCATCGACTGGATGGACAACGCAGAGTGTTTGGATCTGATCGAAAAGGTGTCCTTTTAACCTTTGACCTTTAATCGGCTCTCACTGCAACCACATGGTGCTCATTAGAAACCAGTTTCAGTGTTGATAACCATCGGCACATGAGATATTTCATAATTTCAAACCATAATCACCAGTGGTCATCTCTTCTCTGCATAATATTCATCATTTACCCTAATTAGTAGTTTTTTTTTAATATGTGACCCTGGACCACAAAACCAGTCATAAGGTTAAATTTGACAAAACTGAGATTTGTACATCATATGAAAGCTCAATAAATAAGCTTTCTATTGAAGCTTTCTATTGTTTGTTAGGATAGGACAATATTTGAATGAGATACATCTATTTGAAATCAGAAATCTGAGGATGCAAAAAAATCAAAAAGACTGAGAAAATCACCTTTAAAGTTGTCCAAATTAGGTTCTTAACAATGCATATTACAAATCAAAAATTACATTTTGATATGTTTACAGTAGGAATTTACTTAATTTCTTAATGATTTTTGGCATAAAAGAAAAATAAAAAATTTTGACCCATGCAATGTATTTTTGGCTATTGCTACAAATATACCCCAGCGACTTAAGACTGGTTTTGTGGTCCAGGGTCACATATTTACTTTCTGTGTCAGTGCAGCATATTAGAAGGATTTCTGAAAGACCATGTGACACTGAAGACTGGAGTAATGACTTCTGAAAATTCAGATTTGCCGTCACAGAACTAAATTACATTTTAAAATACGTTAAATATGAATAGTTATGTTAAATTGTAATAATTTTCACAGTTTTTACTGTGTTTTTGCTCAAATGAATGCAGCCTTGATAAGTATATATAGAAGCTTGTTTCCGCCACTGAATAAAAAAATGTTATTGCGACTTTTTTTCTCTGAATTGTGAGATATAAACTTGAAATTCTAAGAAATTAAGTCAGAATTGTGAGATAAAAACTTGGAATTATGATTTTTCTTCTCAGAAGTGTGATATACACTACCGTTCGAAAGTTTGGGGTCTGTACATTTTTATTGTTTCTTTTGAAGAAATGAATACTTTTATTCACCAAGGATGTATTAAGTTAATAATTAAAAGTTTATTAAATGCTATTAATAAATAATTTACTTTGTTATAAAATATATATATTTTGAATAAACACTGTACTTTTTAAACTTGTTATTCATGAAATAATCCTGAATAAAAAAAATCACAGGTTCCAAAAAATATTTGGCAGCACATCTGTTGATATTATCCAACATTGATCATTCTAATAATAAATCAGCATATTAGAATGATTCCTGAAGGATTATGTGACACTTAAGACTGGAGTAACAGCTGAGAAAAATTCAGCTTTTCATCACAGGAATAAATTCTATTTTAAAGTATGTTAAAATAAAAAACATTATTTTATATTGTAAACACATTTTGCAATTACTGTTTTTTTTTCTGTATTTTTAATCAAATAAATGCAGCCTTGATGAGCATAAGAGACTTCTTTAAAGACTATTACAAGTCTTACTGACCCCAAACTTCTGAACGGTAGCGTATACTCACACTTTTGACTTTTCTTTTCTCAGAATTGCGTGATTTAAATTCACAATTGCGAGAAATAAAGTCTGAATTAAACTGCATTTATTTGATTTTAAAAATGCAGGTAAATCAGTAATATTGCGACTTTTTTATTATATCCCACAATTCAGATTTTGTTTGACAATTGTGAGTTATAAAGTCAGAATGGCGAGATATAAACTCACAATTGTGGGAAATAGTCTGAATTGTGACTTCATCTTGCAATTGAGTTTACATCCTGCAATTCTGACTTTTTTTTATCAGAATTGTGATATTAAATCACAATTGTGAAAATCAAGTTAGAATTGTGACTTTTTTCGAGTTTTTAATTCGCAATTCTGACTTTTTCTCTCACAATTGAAAGTTTATATCGCGCAATTTTTACTTTTTTTCATCTGAATTGTGAGTTATAAAGTCCAATTTTGAGGGGGAAAAAAGTCTGATAGGTTTTTAGAATTGCAAGTTTATATCTCACAATTCTGACTTGAAAAAGCTGTGAAATAATTATTAGAATTTAAATGGCTAATTATATTTTAATGTATTTTAAAATGTAATAGTAAATCTGAATTTCCAGCAGATTTGGAAGTTTATATCTCACAATTCTGACTTTATAACACGCAATCGCACAATTCACAATTCTGAGAAAAAAAGTCAGTTTGTTTCTCAAAATTGCAACTTAATTTCTCAGAATTGTGAGTTTATATCATGCAATTCTGACTTAATACCTCATAATTGTGACTTTATTTCTCATTTTGTGATAAAAAAAAAATGACAGTTTGGTTTTTTAAAAGTAAGATTGCAAATTATTGCATTCCATACCAAGTGGCACAAAAAGGGCAATATGATTAAAAAGAATTGCTGTAACTGAGTATAACCATGACTTAGAAAGATTTTCTTACATTAAATAGCTACATGACATTAGAAGTAAATATTTGTATAATTTGAGAGACCGTATTTTACACTAGTAATGAATCATGGCCCACTGTTAAAGTAATTATAATTAACATCTCTGAACGACTACAAACTAGACCTCTGTGGTTAATGTGGAGAGCCAGAGCGAGCGTGTGCTTAGATCTGTGTGCTCTTTCCTCAGAAACTGGGCATGTTGGCTCTTATCAATGAAGAGAGCAGATTCCCTAAAGGCACGGACTACACCCTGCTGGAGAAACTCCACAGCCGGCATGCCGTAAGTCCTTCTTTTCAAAGCACTCACAGACATACAGTAAGCGTTTTTTTCCCCCCATCTCATTTCAGATCACAGAGAGTTAATTCTTCTTTAAACTCTCTGATAAAGACCAGCACTGAGCCAATAGGCAACACCCAGTCACACCCCCACAGCCTCTCACACGCACATGCACAATATGGTAATGTGAGCAGGCTTTCCTCAGGCCGCAGGAACAATGAGCGTGTCCTCGGAGAACCCACAAACAGTCTGCCTCGACTGAAGTACCTCTGTGCGTGCAAAATATAATTAACATGAAATGTGTCATGTGTTTCTATCTCTGCAGACAAACCCTTACTACGTGAAGCCAAGAGTGGCAGATCACCAGTTTGGTATTAAACATTATGCAGGAGAGGTAATTACATCAACAAGCTGTGTTATTTTAGTGTTATTTATATTATATTTTAATATTTATTAATATTTTAAATCAGCTTTTATTTCTGTTTTAGGAAAGGTATATGAAAGCCTGAATTTTCTTAATCCAAAGTATAGCATAAAAGTACAATTTTACTAATATTAAAGTAATTAAACATATTTTTACTATTTAAAATAACTGTTTTCCATTTAAAAATATTTTAAAATGTAATTTATTCATGTGATCAAAGCTGAATTTTTTGCATCATTACTTTAGTCTTCAGTATCACATAATCCTTCAGAAATCATTCTGATGTATTGATTTGCTGTTGTTATTATTTTCATTGCAATATTTAAAAGAGTTGAGTACATTTTTCAGGATTCTTTGAAAAATAGAAAGATCCAAAGATCAACATTTGTCTGAAATAAAAAGATTTTGTGACATTACACACTATACCAATTAAAAGCTTGCAGTGGGTATAATTTTATTTTTTATTTTTGGGAAAGAAATTATATAAATTAAAAATGTATTTAGCAAGGATGCTTTAAATTGATCAAAAGTGATGATAAAGACCTTAATGATGTTACAAAAAAAATCTACTGTTCAAAAACTTTTGACTAGGAGTATGTGTGTTATATATTATTTAAGTTAATACTTTTCATTTTATTTCAGAAGCAATTTTTAATAGTTAACCACACTGTCAACAAGTGGCCATATGAGAGAAGTAAGCACACTTCTTTTAAAGATACAGCCTAGAATTTATAGTGTGCCTCGACAGGTATGTAGAAGAAAACTGCAGTGTATAGCAAAAGCGTTTTACAGTATTGGTTTTGTGGTGAAATATTTGTGAGGTTGGAAAGATTTTATAAGGTCTGCCAAAATTTATTGTACAGTTTAAATGCATTTAATTGACATCAGAGACGGCAGACTCCAAACACACACACACACACACACACACACACACACACACACACATCCATGCACATGTGGAAGTGTGACACTATTCTGTTTTTTAAAGTAACATTGCATGAATGAATGGCTAATAAAAGTATAATATAATTATTCTAATTTATATAATATGATACACATAATTGCTAAAAATAAATAAACACTCATTTTATGCAATATTTACTGACTATAAACATATTTAATTAATGTCAGACGAGCAAAATTGCTGTTCTGAATATCCGATTTAGCTGTAGGCACAAGGCCTCAGGTAAGGCTAATACATCAAGGCCTCACACTAACTGTTTATAATGTATAATTTAAAACAAAACGGGCATTATTCATTAACAAGATGGTTAGTAGCACAATGGAAGCAACAGCATGAGGAGGAATGGCCATTTCTGTTAATACCTATAATCTTAAATATTGGCCTATAGCCCTGTCTATCACTATTGCACTGTTGGAGACAGTGAACACTGGACTTCCCCAGGCTTCTGTCATCATCTGCAGTATCAGTTTCAGGCTTTAAGAGAGGAATTAGTCTTTTCAGGAGAGTGAGAGAAAGCAGTCAGAGCAGTATGCAGAAAAAAAGCACAGAGAGAGAGAGAGAGAGAGAGAGGGAGAGAGAGAGATGGAAAGTGAAGAGTTGGTTTGCCCTTTTACCATGGGCACCACACGAAGCCTCCACAGTTTAATGTGCTGGAAACCACACTAACATGCACTCCCGTGAGAAGCATTTAGCATGCTGTCTAGCTACTTCTCTAGTTGCCGTTTCTCTTTTCCTGACAGTTTGTATTCTCGCTCCTACTTGGACTTCTCTCTCTATTCCAAAAAAGTCATTTTACTCAGCATTTTAGTCTCGTTTTCTAGTAAAAACAGATATAATTGCACAGGGTATTAAGACTTACATCTTGCTTCTCATGTAAATATCTTGTCTTTTAGTGGAATTTTTAGTGGAAAATGACTAATTATACCAGATATCTTCACCACAGTCTTGCATGTGAAATGTCTGACATGATACATGCTTCCCACAATATCAGTCCAGTCTTTCAAATGCTTTCAGATGGAGAATATCTTTAGCATCTGCTCTCTAGGCCAACACAAATGAAAGATCGGCCTTCGGATGAATTCTCTGTTTAAATGAGAGATTGTAATTATCGAGATGGTGTTATAAATACCCCCTGCATGTGTCATGGATGCTACAGCTCAGGAGTTTATTTCATGGTGTTAAGATCAATGGAGGAATCTGTCGCCGCGGAGGTCATGACTGAGTAATTCTCAACAGGTGACTGCATTAAACTGCAGCGGCTCGATCAACCTCGCTTTTAGGTCTCTCATTAACAGACTGAAAGTAAAACACAGGAACAGAGACAGGGTATCTTCTTCACATGCACAATTAGATTCAGTTCAGTGAGAAATGTTAGGACAGACACATTAATAGGTTATGTAAAAATAACTGTATTTGTCTTTGTGTGTGTCAGGTATTGTATGATGTGCGGGGCATTCTGGAGAAGAACAGAGACACATTCAGAGATGATATTCTCAACATGCTGAAGGACAGCAGGTAACAAATCATTCACCACATTTCTGCTATTCTAAGCAATGCTGTGGATCCTAACCCTAACCCTTAGTGCTTGTCATGAGATCAGTGATGTATGTACTGTAAATGATACTTTTCATACTACAAATATATATAAGGACAGCTGACGAGAAATATTTTTGGGAATTTGACATGTGGTGCTCAACTGCATCTAAAATTATTAATTTATGCAGCTTTTATAAGTTATTTTATGAGACTACATGGGATATTTTTATATTTAAAAATGAATTTGCTACACTGAAGGACCTAAAATGATCTAATGAAGGCAATAAGCTGTTCCAAAAGCATACACTTTCTTGTATATATTCATCTAAATCTTAAACATCCAGCTACCCCGAAGCAGTTTCTGCTGATGTGAATGATGTTTGTGAGTGATATTGTCTCTTTTGTTTGTCACTCAGGCTTGACTTCATCTATGACCTGTTTGAGCGTGTTGGTAGCAGGAATGGAGACGAGACTCTGAAGATGGGCACTGCCCGCCGCAAACCCACCGTCAGCTCTCAGTTCAGGGTGAGACACTGACTCAATGATTTGAATGTACCATCTGATGTTTTTTACAGTTAGAGTTTACAGTGAGTTAATATACAGTTCAAAAGTTTACATACACCTTGCAGAATCTTGCAGAGAGGGATCATGCAAAATGCATGTTATTTTTTTTATTTAGTACTGACCTGAATAAGATATTACATGTAAAAGATGTTTACATATAGTCCACAAGAGAAAATAATAGTTGAATTCATTAAAATGGCCTATTCAAAAGTTTTAATACTGTGTTGTTACCTGAATGATCCACAGCTGTGTGTGTGTTTTTTTTTTTTTTTAGTTATAGCTGTTCATGAGTCCCTGAACAGTTAAACTGCCCACTGTTCTTCAGAAAAATCCTTCAGGTCCCATAAATTGTTTGGTTTTTCAGCATTTTTGTGTATTTAAAACCTTTCCAACAATGACTGTATGATTTTGAGATCCATCTTTTTACACTAAGGACAACTAAGGGGCAACTATTAAAGAAGGTTCAAACGTTCACTGATGCTCCAGAAGGAGAAACAATGCATTAATTGCCAGGGGTGAAAACTTTTTGAATTTAAAGATTGGGGTAGTATCTTCTGTAGCTCCTGTAGGCAGTCATTAAAAAATGATATTTAGACATTATTTACACATCAATGTACTGTTCAAAAGGTTCTTAATGCATTTCCTTCTGAAGCATCAGTGAGCATTTGAATCTTCTGTAATAGTTGCACATGAGTCCCTCAGTTGTAAGATCATACAGTCATTGTTGGAAAGGGTTCAAATGCACAAAAATGCTGAAAAACCAAAGAATTTATGGGACCTGAAGTGCTTCTATAAAGAACAGCATGCAGTTTAACTGTTCAGGACAAACTCATGAACAACTATCACTAAAAGAAAAAAAAAAACAGTGTGGATCGTTCATGTAACAACACAGTATTAAGAATCAAGTGTATGTAAACTTTTGAACGGGGTCATTTTTATAAATCCAATTATTATTTTCTCTTGTGGACTATATGTAAACATCTTTTATGTGAAATATCTTATTCAGGTCAGTACTAAAAAATGCATTTTGTTTGATCTCTTTTTTTTTTTGGTAAAATAATAAACATTTTGTAGATTTTGCAAGGTGTATGTAAACGTTTGACTTCAACTCATGCTTTTTGGGTGGAAATTCCAGGTTATGCATGCAAACCTACATTTTTGTGCACTTATATAACTGTGTGTACCTTGCATGTGTGTGTTTTGTCCTCTTGTCTATGTCCCTGTATATCTGCCCGTTTGCGGGGGTTACGGGGCTTTGCATGTCATAACTGCCGTGCAGGGGATTTGGCAGCTGCCCTTGTACTGTGGCTCTTAAAGCCAGGGGATTACCCACAAACCGGGCACAAGGGTTTGACAGGGTCCGTGCATGTTCCCCTGTTCCCCTGTCATTAAAGCCGGCCTGGAGCCTGGCCGTCTGAGACTGTGGGACAGAGGGCCAGGTTGAAGGGTCCTTGATGTGACTGGGTAAATACTAGCTCTGCCACTGCCTGTGTTTGCCCTCCTCAACGGGAGATGTGGGACAGACAAGCAAATAGCAGCTGTGGTTGCTGAACGGCAGTTTTGTTGCTGTTACTTTCCTGTGCAGGGTGTAATTTAGTGTTATTGTGACTGTGCGTTTCAGGACTCTCTTCATGCACTCATGGCCACTTTAAGTGCCTCCAACCCTTTCTTTGTGCGCTGCATCAAACCTAACATGGAGAAGGTAAGATAGGCACTTTTTTTGTACTGTCCATATCACAGTCAAACCACATTTACACTACCAGTCAAAAGTTTGGACACACTTGTGTGTCTAAACTTTTGACTGGTAGTGTACTTTGCTTATTGAGTTAAACAGACAATAAAATCAATCTTCTAAAACGCTTCAGATGTCATTTTCAAATGAATAGTTCACTTCAGAATGACAATCCATCATAATCTATTCACCCTCAGGTCATTTTAAACATATTTCACTTTCCTTTTTCTGTCAAACATAAAAGAAGTTATGAATGAATGTTCATGCTGCTCTTTTCCATGTTACACAACAATCAAAAAGCAACTAAAAGGAATAGTATACCCAAAAATAAAAACTTGCATTTACTCACCCCCAGGCCATCCAAGATGTATATGAGTTTGTTTTTCCATCAGAAAAGATCTGGAAAAATTTAGCATTGCGTCACTTGCTCATCAGTGGATTTTCTGCAGTGAATGGCCAACAGAATGAAAGCTGATAAAAACATCATAATATCATTATTTAGGTCAAAAATAGTCCTTGCAATTAATGCACATCAAATGTTACAAATCTGCATCGAAAGTGCAGTCACATTTACCTCTGCTCTGTTCATTTTAGCAGGTAAAATTAAGTAATTTCAGTAGGAATTGTTCGGAGGTTTTACATGAGGATAAAAATGTTCCTCACACGTTTCAGTCATGTTCCATTTGGCAATTTGTATTTGCTGCATTGACCAACAGAAAGCTGCTTTGCTTGAAAGTGACTTGATATGAGCTGTGTTTTATACATTGCTACTCTTTTGACAATAGACCAATAGTGACTAGGGTTTACGGTTGCTTTATTGGTGGAACAATCCAAGATTTAAGTTATTCACCAGTAACCTTCCCCTTCCCCTATAGTTCCAGAATCATAATCAAGCACGTGCATAGTCAAACCTGGCACATCAAGATGTGTTTGACCCAGCACATCAAGAGGTGTCCGCAATGTTTGACGTCAAGCAGCGCTGGTTCTTGCTTGTCTCGTAACCAAATATAGATGTATCAAATTTGAATTTGCAGAAATGCAAATGAGATTTGAGAGCTATGTGAGAGATTGCCAGTGATGATGACTTTTTTAGCTTGACTTTCACTAGTCACTATATGCTTTCATTCTGTGTAAAATAAGACCTTGAATGCAGTTTTTTCCTTTTTTGTTAAATGAATTAAAAAAAATCACAATGGGTTAGGAATAGTAAGACGATAGGTAAATGGGAATTTAGATTTTTAAGTGAATTATTCCTGTATTTACACCTACCCTGCAAAAAAAAAAATCCTATTTTAACAAGTATTTATTAAGTCTTATTTTTCCAGTGAAAATTTCTAAAATATTTTGATACAAGATACATTTTCTTTAAGCAACAGTGCATTCGATATTAAGACTTGTTTTGAAAGAATATGTCTTGAATATAAGTATATTTTGTTTTAAACTACTCTGGCATATTTTTGCAAGTTTTAAGAATGTCATATTGCTTCTGATTTATGTTATGATTTAATATTTTAATAAAATGTAATCCAGGTTAGCTACTTGAAGGGATAGTTCACCAAAAAATAAAATTCTGTCATTAATTACTTGCCCTCACATGTCGTTCCAAACTTGTAAGACCTTCGTTCATCTTCAGAACACAAATTAATAGGGATGCACCGATACCACTTTTTCCAGTACTCGCCCAATACCCAGGGGCGCCGCTCGCAATTTTGGGCCCTATGACAAAATATGAGGTTGGGCCCCCCCTACCACACAAAAGCAGATCTCTGGGGGCCCCTAAATGGCGTTGGCCCTTAGAATTGTCCTAACTTTCCCCCCCTTAGCGGCGCCCCTGCCGATACCGATACTTTTATTTTTGGTACTTGCCGATTCCGAGTACCGATACCGATATTTTTAAATTTACTGGTAATTTAGTAAAATATTGGGTACAGAAACTAAAATATGTATAATGGTAGTTTGTTTAGTTTCCAGTGATGTCTGTGAGAAAGGGACATTCATTTGACAAGCTCGCGCATCTGCGCCACCGCGCGCTCAATCCAGCTGCGTGCTTTGATTATCAGCTCTCAGTTATCTTGCGCACATCAGCTATACAGGCATTACTGAATGTTTAACATTATATTAATTGCATACATAAATACTTCGTAGACATCCTTAACCTCTAAGGACTCCATTCTGCTGTTTGTTGTTCTGTTGTGGATGTTTCTCTGTCTGAATATGCACTTGTCACAGCTGTGTGGTATCGGTGTTTGGTATCGGGGGATTTTAACGAGTACAAGTATGAGGAGCTCAGTATCGGTATCGGTGCATCCCTACAAATTAAGATATTTTTGATGAAATTCAAGAGTTTTCTGACCCTGCATAGACAGCAACGCAACTGACATGTTCAAGGCCCAGAAAGGTAGTAAGGATATGGATAAAATAGCCCATTTGACATCGGTGGTTCAACCATTATTTTATGAAGCTACAAGAATGCTTTTTTTTGTGCAAAGAAAACAAAAATAATTTCTTTTGCCTCGTGGTACTGTCATGAATGCACGTCAAAGACAGACACGGAGAAGAGAAAATTGTTGAATAAAGACATTATTTTCATTATTTTCACACAAAAAGTATTTTCATAGCTTCATAAAATTACAGTTGAACCACTGATGTCACATGGACTATTTTAACAATGTCCTTACTACCTTTCTGGGCCTTGAACATGTTAGTTGCAAAGAAGGTCTTGCGGATTTGAAACGGCAATTTTTATTTTTGGGTGAACCATCACTTTAAACAGTGCATTAAATATCAAAGTGATAAGACAAGTAATAATAGATTAAAAAAATAGTATTTTTTTTAAATGATTAATTTACCATGTTTAAAGAGAGTTTAATGAAATCATTAGTAGTAGTACAGTGGCCTCTGCTTATGTTAAAGTAAAAACTCACAGGACAATCTGGCATCATCACATTGTAAGAAGCGGTACAGCCAGCAGTCCGTGGTGTTCTGCAGTCTGTACATAGAGTCTCTTTGTGCTGATCTGCTCAGATTGAAACAGCCCATCCCCACCGCCAGCACATTCCTGCAGCCCAAACCCGCCTGTGCTGGGGTCAGAGGTCACGGCTGTCCGCTTCAGCGACACTGAGAGGAGTATCACACTCCTGACCTGCGGCAGAGGAATGTAGAGATAACAGCCAGAAAATCACACAAAGCCTCTGCCCTTCATTATGTGATACAATCAAGCTGTAATAACACTCATTTGAGCTCCCATATTACTGGAATTATTATGATTGCATTGATTTGTAGAAGACTCTTGTTTCGGCGGGCAGAGGATCAGGTTGGCGCTTCTGATGGGGTTGTTGTATCGTGATAACTGTCCTCAGGGAGGGGAATCACGGCTGTGACCTTGTCTGGCGCTCTGCCTGGCTCCCGCTGTCATTCCACACCTTTTCTTCTATCATTTACACCACACAACAGTGATCCCGCGCTCATCTCACCTCGGGGCCCCGTTAAATACAATTGTGAGACTGCATACTTCATGCCTGACCCAGGTTTGCTCAGGGAGACCAGAAATACACCTCAGTCTATTGTCACATTAGCCTGACAGGATAATTTCAGTTTGGATTGTGCTGATTGAAATGAAGGACATGGCAAAAGGCAACATGCTGTTAAGATGCACCAGATGTCCAGGCCACCAACTATGAGTCCCACTCCTTAACATAGCGATCAAACAGCCTGCTAAGACAGGACAGTGTGGGAGCAGCTGAACACCAGGCACTGACGTTACTGATCCAGCTACAGATCGCCCCTAAACATGACGCAACACCTCACACAATAGACATAATCAATGCCAGCTGAAAGCTCCCATGGCTGACGATGGTGTTTGACCCTTTTTTCTGCCCACAGACATCTTTTGTTCTTTATGTGACATATCAAAACAAGTATCTCTGTTATCTGTTACAAGTCATAGTGAAATAAAAATAGGTCCTATAAAAATTCCTCATTGAAAATGATTCATCCGGCGTATGTTATTCCAAAGATAAAATGTTTGTCTTTTATCTTTCATCAACAACTGTGAAACATTTTTTTTTTTCAGTTAACATCACCAAGCATTTTTTCAGATCCTCCCCTTTGTCACTGCGAAAAATTTTATTTCAGCATTTTTGTCTTTTTTTTATATTAAACTGTTAAAAATATCTGTTTGACTAAATTAAGTTATTAAGATTTATTATCAGAGAACATATTTTAAGTTTATGTATCATACAGTTAAGGTCAAAAGTTTACATACACCTTGCAGACTCTGCAAAATGTTAATTATTTTACAAAAAAAAGCATGTTATTTTTTATTTAGTACTGACCTGATTAAGATATTTCACATAAAAAGACGTTTACATATAGTCCACAAGAGAAAATAATAGTTGAATTTATAAAAATGACCCTGTTCAAAAGTTTACATACACTTGTTTGTCCTGAACAGTTAAACTGCCCGCTGTTCTTCAGAAAAATCCTTTAGGTCACACAAATTATTTAGTTTTTCAGCATTTTTGTGTATTTGAACCCTTTCCAACAATTACTGTATGATTTTGAAATCCATCTTTTCAGACTGAAGACAACTGAGGGACCATTACAGAAGATTCAAACACTCATTGATGCTCCAAAAGGAAACACGATGCTTAAAGAGTCAGGGGGTGAAAACTTTGGAACAGAATGAAGATGTGTACATTTTTGTTTATTTGGCTAAATATATATTTTTTTCTTTATTACTGCCCTTCAGAAGCTACAGAAGATTACATGTTTACCAGAAGACAAAAAAAGTTACATTTACCCTAATTCAAAAAGTTTTCACGCCTGGAGCTACAGTGAGCATTTGAAACTTCTGTAAGAGTTGCATATGAGTCATATGCACATGAGTTGTTCTCAGTGTGAAAAGATGGATCTCAGAATCATACAGTCATTGTTGGAAAGGGTCCAAATACACAAAAATGCTGAAAACCAAAGAATTTGTGGGACCTGAAGGATTTTAATGAAGAACAGCAGGCAGTTTAACTGTTCAGGACAAACAAGGGACTCATTAAAAACTATCACTAAGTCGTTTTATAAACTTGTATATGTAAACTTTTGACCTCAACTGTACCTCATGGGTAAATTTCCTTTTTTATTATTTAACAATTATATTTAGACACTATACATAGTGACCAACAATAGTGACCAACAATATGGTTAAGTATATACAATTTCTTTTTTTTTAAAAAAGCATAAATCCCACAAAATTATCATCATCATCAAAAAATTGTTAATGAGGAAAGACCAATAAACTTAGAAAAACTTAGAAAAACATCAGAAATCGGAAATCAAATGTGTTATTATGAACTAGTGTTAGTGTAATTAGACCATTGTTGAATATTGAGTTTTAGTCCATGAAATTTAAAGTAATATTGGGCATAACCGGTCTATATCAGTGCTGATGGACATCTCCTTCTATCTTCTTCCAGAATGCAAATAAATTTGATGCAGATGTGGTTCTGAATCAGCTACGTTACTCTGGAATGCTGGAGACAGTGAAGATCCGTAGAGCAGGCTTTCCTGTACGGAGAACCTTACAAGATTTCCTCAGCAGGTGAGATACATAGCCAAGAAACCATCACAAAACCACTGACAGTCCATCAAAATACAGTTTGAGGCTCAAAATCCAGATCTTCCAGATGTGCATATTTGATCCCTGGCAGTTTTTTAAAAGGAAGTATAAAGTTAAAGGGATAGCTCACCCAAAAATGAAAATTCTGTCATTAATTACTCACCTTCGTGTTGTTCTCAACCCATAAAACCTTCATTCATCTTCAGAACACAAATTAAGACTGTAATACCTTATTACTAGCTTACTATGGGCCTTGAACGTGTCAGTTGCATTGCTGTCTATGCGGGGTCAGAAAGCTCTTGGATTTCATCAAAAATATCTGTGTTGACATAATGACAGAATTTTCATTTTTGGGTAACCTATCCCTTTAATGTCCTTGAAATCGAGATGAGCAATGCCAGGGTTTTTCTGAATCTATCAGTACATTGTTCTCTTACAGTAAATTGAGTGAGGTGGAGCGTTTGTATGTTCAAGCTGTGCCCACTTCCTGTGCAGATACACAATGATCGTGAGGGACAGAAACCACACGGCGGACGAGAGGAAGAAATGTGCAGATCTTCTTACGAAGTATGAAGTCACAAAGAAAGAGTGGCAGCTGGGAAAGACTAAGGTGCGGTTGCGTGACCAACACATGTTCACACATAGTGTAACGTTCCAGTATAAATAATCTGAGCTAGACCTCACTGCAAGACTTCTTATAAATGCTCTTTTTCTCTCAAATTGAACTACTTGACCTTTATGTAGTCTGTGGGTTCATCCTTGACATTCATACTTTTCAACAGTGTCCAAAGAGTCATTTGAATCTGAAATGCATAAAGAAAGAAAGAAAAAAAGACACAGACAGGCTCTTAGAAGATTTTCCACAGTTTCTTAATGTAGAATAATGTAATCCTGTCTTTGGTAGTTACTTGGATATTTACACAGTAAAATTTGAGTGATTACTGTGTTCATTTATCATGGCGTTTTACAGCAAGAAAGCTTTGTGAACCCTTTGAGCATATCCAGATTTCTGCATTGCTTACTTGTAATATGTGGTCTGATCTTAATTAAAGTCACAGTTATAGACAACCCAGCCCTAGCAAGAGTAGCAACAACCCAAACTTTTTTTCATTTGTAAAATCCTACCATGGATTGATGAACCTCCAAAACTTTAGCAATGTTTTTATAGCTTTTTCCAGCTTTGTGCATCTCTGTAATGCATTGTTACAGTCCTGTGAAAGCTTTTGTGATTGAGGTGTGGTTCACACTAACCAGTTAATCTTGAGAAGAATATATTTATCAGAATACAGGATTTGTGTGCCTTTATTTTAAAGAGTAGGACACCTAATTTCCTTAATTGACTCCTATTAGTCATTCACTTATGCCCTGTAAATAATCACCCAGTGTCTTTGATCAGGGGCGTTTCCTCCGAGGAGGCAAAGGAAATATTGGATTTGTTTTATGTTTTATATCAAAATTTAATATTTCACTGTGTAAATCACACGTTTTTCTTAAAAAAAAAAAAAATCCAACAGCAACACCAGCAGGTAAAGTAACAATGGGAGTCCATGTCTCTCTCGCCTCCCCTGAACCCATTGAGTTTTAACCGACCCTCTAAAGCGTGCGTTGAGAATGAATGGGGGAAAGTCACAGTATATAATGCCGTTAACGGGAAGACTAATTTAAAGAAGTTTTCTTTCAGAACAAAAATTGGCAGATAATTTATTCACCCCCTTGTCATCCAAGATTGTCATGTCTTTCTTTCTTCAGTCGTAAAGAAACATTTCAGGATTTCTCTCCATATAGTGGATTTCTATGGTGCCCGCAAGTTTGAACTTTCAAAATGCAGTTTAAATGCAGCTTCAAATGGCTCTAAATCAGGGGTGCCCACACTTTTTCGGCTTGTGAGCTACTTATAAAATGACGAAGTCAAAATGATCTACCTACTATAAAAGAACATATATTTATTTATGAATATATTGAGAATTCTTTATATGTTGGTGTAGCTTGCTTAACTACATGAACCCATATTGCACAATACAACTACATTAAGTAATTTTGTAATTACTTTACTCTGATGACTTGCACTGAATGGAATCAGCCACTTGGCGCCGCTGTATGCACGTTCATGCGCGGTGATTCGTGTCATAAAAGGACAGATGTCAGACTGGCTGCCTTGTACGTCAATCAAGTGACAAAATTAATAGTGAGGACGGATGATTGGCTGACTACATTGGCTGATCGTCTACTACTTTATTTGACGTCTAATTAATGCCGTGCGATCTCCCCACACCACCTTTGCGATCGACCGGTAGATCGCGATCGACGTATTGGGCACCCCTGCTCTAAATGATCCCAGCCGAGGAAGAAGGGTCTTATCTTGTGAAACGAATGGTATATTTTCTAAAAAAAATTGACAGTTTATATACTTTTTAACCAAAAAAGTTAAAAAGGTAAAATAGCGATGTAGGATGACTTGGGATTTTTTACACCTACCCTAACTGTCATGAACTGGAACACCGAGTTGACCCATTTGAGGTTAAAAAGTATATAAATTGTAATTTTTTTTTTTTTTTTTAGAAAATAACCAATCGTTTCGCTAGATAAGACCCTTTTTTTCAACATTTACGGATCTTTGATGATCCCAAAAATAAAAAAAATAGTTCAAAGTTAACTATTAAAAAGAATTCACATTCACATTGTTTAAATTGTTACTGCCTTAAATTATTATTTTGGAATAAAATGCTTAAAACATAACTTAAAGAGGTTTATACTTGGCTTTAATAAATAGAACATTAATTTAAATTGTTAATGTAAAAATATAAAATAGATTTTTTTTCTGATGGTGTAAGTAATGTTTATTTAACCAGGAAAATGTGACTGGGACATAAATTTACATTTGTGTGTCACTAGTGTTTGTCTGTAATTGTGACTTGGTTGAAGAACAGAACACATTTAATGAGTAATTAATGCAGAAATATTTTTTTATTGCCACTATGGTGCTCTGAAGGACTTCATGTGGTGAACACACGATATTAGCACCATGGAATTGACAAAAATGTCTTGTACCATTTTCATTGTAATGTTTTGCAATACTTTTGGACTTTCATAGGGGATTTTTTTAGTCTTGTGGTGTTTTTTCTGTCTCTACTGTCTTCATTCTTTCCTTTTTCTTCCTCATACTTCCTCCGCTCTCACCCCCCTCAAAAAACCCCTCTCCACATCTTGGTAAGGAGTTTTGCGGTCCCCCACTTTACTGAAATGACTCATCCCGATCTAGCCAGCCTGAAACAAGAGCGCAGCACTTTAAGGGCGTTTGGCAACAGGAGCACAGCAGCTCTGAAAAGAATACTTTCTGTTCTCTGTTCAACAGTGTCTATTCATTCTTATCTTGTAATCAGTCAATTATTCACTCTCCTTGGTCAGTCTCTGCCACACATTAAGCAAGGCGGTTCAGTCGGCCTGTTTTTACAGTAAGCGGAGCTCTGAGGTTTCTGAGGAACAGGAAGGCACTGTAAATAAAAGGCATTCTTGTGTCCTTTGATTTAGACCACTTTTCTTTAAATTAATTGAACCCAGCGTGCTCTGTGTTATTTCCTTTGGGGTCTTGTGGTTTCTGGCTTTCCTGAGAGCTAGTTTGGGTATCTCTTTATCAGGGTCGCATTGTTAGCTTGATGGTGCCTTAATGCGGTGTTGCCGTGATTACTTGTGTTTTGGTTTGGTGTTATTCGGAGTAGATAAATTATCTCATAAATCAAATAACTTGAGATGGAAACAGTGATGACCTGTCAATGCTCCTTTTGGTCATAAGATGCTGAATCTGGCCAATTCAAACCAAACAATTAGATGACTTAAGTACAAGTAAAATAAACTTTTAATTAAATGGTATACATATATAGTATTGCAACTGTAACTGACTATATGTGACCCTGGACCACAAAACCAGTCTTAAGTCGCTGGGGTATATTTGTAGCAATAGTCAAAAATACATTGCATGGGTCAAAATTTTAGATTTTTCTTTTATGGCAAAAATCATTAGGAAATTAAATAAAGATCATGTTCCATGAAGATTTTTTGTAAAATTCCTACTATAAATATATCAAAATGTAATTTTTGATTAGTAATATGCATTAAGAACTTAATTTGGAGAACTTTAAAGGTGATTTTCTCAGTATTTTGATGTTTTTGCACCCTCAGATTCCAGATTTTCAAATAGATGTATCTCAGACAAACATTGTCCTATTTTAACAAACAATATATCAATGGAAAGCTTATTTATTGAGCTTTCATATGATGTATACATCTCAGTTTTGTAAAATTTAACATTATGACTGGTTTTGTGGTCCAGGGTCACATATTTAAAAGTCATACATCTTTGTGAACTGGTCCTGCTAAAACAAATGTATCATATAATTTAAATAGTTATGCTAAATAGTTATGGCTTTAAAAACTATTCAGATGTTATGTGCCATGAAATCCACAATACATCCGAATTAATCATGGCCTCAATAGACAATTGAACGTAATGCATTATTTCTCATTTTTCTAGAATGCTGCTGTCTGTCTCCCACACACATGCATAAAAACAGTGAAACAAATGAATTCAGATACACACACTGGACACGCAGTCTCGCTCCCTGCTGAATAGAGTCATGCTTTACAAATTGTTTAGCTGTAAAATAGCCTCATTGTTCAGAGTGGTGGGGTCAGGGCTGGACGGCTCCAATTTGTTCTCAGCACGTCAGAGCTCCAATGTACTTAAAGGGATGGTTCGGAGTAGAATTTACTTCATTGCTATGCACTCCGAAGCCCATGTAAATGCCCCATCCGAAGTTTTTTTTACCTTAGTCAAACATTTATGGAGATATTAGAGTTTTTCGAATTGCTTGTTACAGGAGTGAATGGTACATGTGATGTATCTCGTAAATTGCACCACTAAACGTGCAAGTAATCTTACCAAACTTGTACAGTAGTGTAAATAGGTTATGTACTCACAAAACGCTGCATCAGAACATTTGTAAGTCCACCATGAGTGTTTTAAAAACACGTTTTAGCCGATCCCTACTAGTCTCAAAAACTACAAATGGCAACACGTCGACGTCACTTCCCTGGTTTGAAAAAAGCACGTAAAAGTCCTCCTACAAGTTGACATGCAGACAGATGTAGTAGGAGGACTTTTACGTGCTTTTTTCAAACCAGGGAAGTGACATCGACTTTCGAGTTTCTGAGACTAGTAGTTCTCGGGTAAAACATGTCTTTAAAACACTCATGGTGGACTTACAAATGTTCTGATGCAGCGTTTTGTGAGTACATAACCTATTTACACTACTGTACAAGTTTGGTAAGATTACTTGCATGTTTAGTGGTGCAATTTACGAGATACATCACATGTACCATTCACTCCTGTAACAAGCAATTCAAAAAACTCTAATATCTCCATAAATGTTTGACTAAGGTAAAAAAAACTTTGGATGGGGCATTTACATGGGCTTCGGAGTGCATAGCAATGAAGTCAATTCTACTCCGAACCATCCCTTTAAGGTCAGCTACTCTAACCTACAGCTTTCACTGCTCTACCAGGCTCCACGATCATACTTGTTAAATAGCCTGTTGCCCTAATGGACAAACACAAAAAGCTGGTGTCCTCATGACAGAAGCTGGGCTAATGGACCATCCACAGATTTTATCCTAAAACGGATGTGTATGACAATTCACGCAACATTGTCCTTCACTGTTACCAGTTAATTGTGTTTATTCTTTTCTGAAAAGACCAGTGTAGTTGGCTACCAGCATATTGTATGTTGTGTTTTGGATGCTGTATTTCTGGTGTTCACACAGGATATCTCACCTAGTTTAATGTCAACATGAACTATCCTACCTGATCTCATGAAGAAAACATACCTGTTGGAACTTTTTCGCAAGGCGCGAAATAGGTAGCAATAAGTACATATCACCGCAGATTCCAACATAAATAAACACTGGATACAGTAAAACCGCAAGCATCCTGGGTTAGGATGAGGGAATCATGTTGCGATTTTAACGAGAGGAAGCAATAATTTGGCAGGGGGTCGAAAATGGACACAACACCAAATGTAACAAGCTTGCTCGGTAGCTGAGCTGGCACGGAATTGGACTTAGGAATCCTTGGATACGAATCTTGTGAAAAACATGACTTACGACGAAAGAGCTGGAAGATCAAAAACCAAGCTAAAACGGCATGCTTGCGATTGTGTTTTTATGTCACATTCGCTTTTGTTCATACCATAGAGTAGGTTTAGGTGTAGTGCAGATGGTACGGTCTTGTGGTTTCTGGCTTTCCTGAGAGCTAGTTTGGGTATCTCTTTATCAGGGTCGCATTGTTAGCTTGATGGTGCCTTAATGCGGTGTTGCCGTGATTCCCAATTGTAAGTCGCTGTTGTATGTCGTGTTCCCAATTGTAAGTCGCTTTGGATAAAAGCGTCGGCTAAATGAATAAATGTAAATGTAAATGTTATATTAAAACGTCATGGAGCATTATTAGAGTTATAGCGTCACTCAACGGACATTTCAAGTCGGAAATGTGGTGACACGTGCAAATTGCAATATCTTGATTACTTCTTGACTTACATGCACGCAAACTTTGGAAAAAGAAAATTTATGGCACTCAGACAGGTATGTTCAATGCAGTTGTCTCGACAGAAGGAAACAAGATACAACTCTATTTTTAACATTTTTTGTTCTTCGGACATTCCTCTTTAAAAGAAAAGAAGTATCATCATTTTGAAAACTGACCCACATTTGGTTGACCATGTGTACATTTTAACGATTTGCTCCTGGAGCCCAATTAAAATTCCAATATCTCTGGAACTAAACCATGTAGGGCCTTAAAAATAAAGATTTGGAATACTTCTTGAGTTACAGGCATGCAAACTTTGAAAAAAATAAAAAAAACTTTAAGAAGTGCTGTTTCCTCATTTTTGAATGTTTACTATTTGCACACAATGCAACAAAGATTGCTAAAGTCAACAGATTTTACTAATAGACCTACTAATCTCTGTGTAAAAATAACAATATGATGCTGCCATCTTTCTGGAGTCATTTCTACACCCCTGTAATTTGATTCTGAATTCTGAAACAGATTATATTCACAACATTAAACTACTTGGTACAAACGATTGATTCATGTTGCATACACAGCCAATGAGCTTGCTGCTTTACATTTAAATGGCCGGTTAGCATTCAGTAGAGCATTTCACAGTTCGCTTTCAGAGTTCCTCTGAAACCCTCCACCTCCACAGCTCCACCTGTATAGACCTGCTATGGGTTATTATATATGCTGTTTGTGTAGCAGCAGTATGTCTACTCACACCAGTGTATCAGCATATATATTGGCAGTAGCAAGTTTCTGTACTTGCTTTGCAGCAGAAATAATCTACAATAACAGCAATAACAGCAGCAGCAATTCAGAAACGTAGCATTAATATTGTCATATCTATTACTACCAACATTCTTCAAAATATCATCCCTGTAAATTTTGCTGAGGAAAAGCATGGCTATGCTGGTTAACTAGTAAGACCTGCACCAAACCAGCTTAAACCAGTGTAGGCCAACATTGGTGGACACATAAAAAATTTGACATCTTGTATTTAAATAAAACAACCATCTTGAAGATCCAGCTTGTGCTCTTTTTGGGAATAGGTGGTCAGGAATCTACAGAAAACCACAGCCAGAGTCAGGATTCTGGACCAGTGTCGTTGTAAGGCCACATGAAGCGTTATTAGCAGCAGACATGAGGCAGTGCTGTATGGAGGTTGTTTGATCAGTGTTTACACATATGTTCCACACATGCGTTTCATGTTTCTATATAAATACAGTCTCTTGTGTAAAACAGTTTAATGCATTCCAGCAAGGAATCTAGGTTGGGAGTCAAAGCTCCAGACAGTGACCTGCGACTGTGTCCGTCATTGCTGTACGGGTTCGCGGTCCGTTATAGTTGTTATCATGGCTTTAGGTCTGTTTTCTTTTATTATTTCATTCAGGAGTGATTGTGATCAGTAGAGAATGTGTGTTCACTACAGGTCCTCTTGAGCGGTGGCGCTGGCTTTTGTTCGTGGTGTTTTTGTGAGTGTCAGATTTGAGGTGGAGGTGAGGGGAGGGGCGTCAGATCGAGAAAGGGGCCTGAGATTGTGTTCCCTTGCTCGAAACAAAACAACCTGTGTGTAATTATATCCATGCTGATTGTGTGTTGAGGAAGTGTGATCCCTAGATCGGGGCTCAGGGTTTTTTGCGTGGGATGGGGGAAGGATGTGGACGAGGAAACTTCCTCCTGTGTGTGTGTCTGCAGCTGTGCAACGTTGATTACAGGAACATCTGGGTCTTCGGTTCCAGGAAATCTCACAATGAGCTTAAAAGATCTGTGGGAGGCCAGACATGACGCTGTGTGTATGAGGCTGATATTAATTGGAAGGACCTGATTCGGGTAATGCCACCATATACAGACTGTACAGAATGTACATTATAGTATATAATGTATATTGGATGCTCCTTTGTTGGTGTTCCCACCTGTTTTCTTTACTAGCTTAACCAGTATGAACCAACCCATGGAGACCTCAGCTTAAGCTTTTGTGGTTTTAATGATGTCATGGAAATTCATGTTGGAATAATTAGAGTTTCCACAAAAATGCTAAGTATTACAAAACTGTATGGTTTACAATGTTACTATTTTTATTTACTCACCCTCATGTCATTCCAAACCCGTAATGGTGCGTTCACACCGGACACGAATGAAGCGGCAAGCGCGAGTGATTTACATGTTAAGTCAATGCAAAGACACGAATAGCCATCCTATGGCGCGAAACGAAGCGCAAATGAAGCGGCGCGCATTGAACGTTTCAAGCGTTTGCTGCGCCATTCGCACGAGTTGAAAAATCTGAACTTTGGCGAAATTCCGCGC
>NC_133368.1:5100580-5133215 GCF_049309525.1 Garra rufa | reverse complement strand
GATGACAAGGGGGTGAGTACATTATCTGTAAATTTTTGTTCTGAAAGTGAACTACTCCTTTAAACGTCTCTAACTTTTTTTTTATACTTTTTTAAACTTTTTTTTATAAACAAGTGTTCTGTTTTCAGTAAATGTATACCCCCAAAGGGGCGACGTATCGTGGGGGATACAAATATTAAAAATCTTATAAAAATAAGAGTCATGAAATTGTATTATTTGAGTCCCAATAAGAAGGAAAATAGCAGTAAATAAATTTTTCGATGTCTCTTTATAGTTTTGCCCTTTTTAGGGTTTAGGCCCAGAAAGATAGTAAGTCCATGTGACATCAGTGCTTCAACCTTAAAGGTTGTATCAGCGATTTCTAGCCTAAAACATAAAGTGTCAATTTCAGCTGACCTTTCTTCACGATCCGCTCGCTGCCTGCCCCATAAATTGTCTGTGAAAAAAACGCGTCTCTCTGGTCAGCCTAGGGTCCGAGATATGCCAAAAAAACAATCGGCACTACCAACCTTTCCACAGATAAACAAACAGTGTTCCAACCAATCAGCGTCAGGGGTTTGGTGTTGTGGACTTTCCTACTGGTGCAGGGATGTGAGGGAGGCGGAGCGAAAGTCCACAACACCAAACCCCTGACGCTGATTGGTTGGAACACTGTTTGTTTATCTGTGGAAAGGTTGGTAGTGCCGATTGTTTTTTTGGCATATCTCGGACCCTAGGCTGACCAGAGAGACGCGTTTTTTTCACAGACAATTTATGGGGCAGGCAGCGAGCGGATCGTGATGAAAGGTCAGCTGAATTTGACACTTTATGTTTCAGGCTAGAAATCGCTGATACAACCTTTAAAGTTATGAAGCTATGAGAATACTTTTTGTGCACACTGAAGCAAATATAATGGCTTTATTACAATTTCTTCTCTTCCATATCAGTCAACATGCATTTATAATTACCATGACGTGCATGTGGTGCTGCTGGGTTTGGAACCACATGAGGGTGAATAATTAATTTGGTTAAACGGTCCCTTTAAGTACTGATAACAATGGTGTTAAACACTGTACTGTAATAGTGAATTTTAGAAGCGTCTCTGCAGTTATTTCTCTTATCTGTTCAACAAAAAGAAGCAACAAGGGCATCACTACTCAGGTCATTCAGACTTTTCATTTTGTGTGCCGTACCAATGTTTAGGGCTTTTGTTTAGGTCTTTGTTGGTCTTTCTGTCTTCTTCACACTATCTCAGCTTCTTCTGCTGTACAGGTACTAAGTACTTATATTGTCTTTGTTGATAACAATAATTAAAAGTGTTTCATTGTCTAGTTTTTACTTTTAGCTTAACCTGATTCACAATGCTACTAACATGTCTATAGAAGCAGCATGCCATTTCAACATAGCAAAATACACTGAGAAGGGTGAATTAAAACTATGTTTTAGTACAGTCTTCATCTATTCTCATAAGTTACAGCTTTCCTAAAGGGATAGTTCACCCAAAAATTACAATTCTGTCATTATTTACTTACCCTCATGTTATTTACAAACCTGCATGAGTTTTTCTGTATTGAGCACAAAAGAAGCTGTTTTGAAAAATGTGGGTAAAAGCATTTCCTGTTTGGTTACCCACATTATTCAAACCATCTTCCTTTGTGTTTAGCAGAAGAAAGAAACTCATACAGGTTTGGTACAACATGAGGGTGAGTAAATAATGACAGAATTTCAATTTTTGGGTGAACTACCTCTTTAATGTGTAAAACTTTTAAATGCAACTTTATATGTCCAATACTGTTTGGTATAAACGTTCTTTTACATGTATAGATATATGGATACAGTTCCCCTGAGGTTTCTCTTCTCTGAGTCAGTGTCAGTGAGTAAAGGGTTAAGCCTTCATGTCTCCTGTCTCTGAGACAGAGAAAGAGTGAGGGTGTGGCCTGCTCTTTGGCCGAGAGCCATTCTTCCCCCTCCTCTCTCTCTTTCTCTCTCTCTCTCTCTCTCTCTCTCTCTCTCTGTCCGTGCACGTCAGTCTGTCTGGAATAGCCCGAGCAGCAGCACTTAACAGGAAATCAGAGCGCTGTGGTTTCAGCACAATGGCAGAGCTCCACAGCTCAGCTCCCTATAGCCTGTAGCCTGCAGAGCACACTGGAGACGTGCTCTTCACAACGTCTGGAGAGAGTTACCCATCAGTTTACTTTAACCTACCCTCTCCCCTCTCTGTCTCCTTGTCTTTCTTCTTTGGTGCCTTGCAGGTGTTCCTAAAGGAAGCTTTGGAGCAGAGGCTGGAGAAGGAAAGAGAAGAGGTGCGCACAGCGGCTGGTATGGTGATCCGGGCCCACATACTAAGTTATGTGGCAAGGTTAGTGGAGCTTTGTGTGTGTTTGTGTATAAACACGCTCTGTTGAATGGGATCGGGTGAGCTACCAAAGACTGTCAGTGTGACTTTAGTTACTTTTTATTGAGTTGCCATAATCGAATATGTGATTGAGATGGAAGTTTGCATCACAGAGTGATTTGCCAGGGCTACGTGAATCAGTGAATTGAGAGCAATGCAAAGTGGATTAGATTCATTATGAAAGTGCAGGGAAACAAATCAAGAGTCATCAAGAGGCTTTCAAGAGGCACTACACACACAAGCTGAATTCGTTTACGTGCTGTATTTTTATAAAACAGAGGTTTTATGTTTGTTTACATGCAACTTTGTGTTTCAGACAAAGCTAAAAGCTAACCCGCTATTAGAAAATTGCTTAAAATGTGCTGGTTTTGTTTTAGTTGTACTGGTTTTTGAGGTTTTAGGAACTTGTCAACTGTAAGAACATCTGGATGACCAACTAAAGACCATCTGGGAAAGGCTTGGAGAATGACTTAAACTAGCTAAGACTAGCAAACCAGTTGAAGATGTTTTCAAAAATGATCACAAAAATGACAAACATCAAAACAAAACCCCACTATGTTGGTTCCTGGGTGTTTAGTATTCATTTGCACCTGTGTACTGATGTTGTTTATGGATTTGATTAAGACTGATGAAGTGCTTTCATTTTGTATAAAGGGTAACATCAGCAAATACACAAACATACAGACTCTCAGTCCAGCATTAGAGGTTAGATGTGAGATTTTGTAATTTAGGTGTCCTGGTCTAAATGTATGGGAACTGTAGCACAGCTGCTAACACAGATCGAATTTCTTTTATTATCACAGACACCAACTAGCAAGAGTGTTTTATATTAATGACCCTATTTCATATTTGTGACTCTGGACCACAAAACCAGTCATAAGGGTCAATTTTTCGAAATTGAGATTTATACATCATATAAAGACTGAATAAATAAGCTTTCCATTGATGTTTGGTGTGTTAGGATAGGCCGAGATGAAACTATTTGAAAATCTGGAAGCAAAAAAATCTAAATATTGAGAAAATCATTGTCCTTAGCAATGCATATTACTAATCAAAAAACAAGTTTTGATATATTTATGGTAGGAAATCTACAAAACATCTTCATGGAACATGATCTTTACTTAATATCCTAATGATTTTTGGCTATTACTACAAATATACTTCTGCTACTTAATACTGGTTTTGTGGTCCAGGATCACATTTGTCACGCTGATTGTTTTTAAAATGAGTTACTGTTAATGTTAATGTCAATGTGTTAATAACAGAGTTGTTTATTATTTTGAGTAATTGCTCTAATATATTCATAATTACTGTAATATCCCTTAAAAGCCTCAAGGGCTTGCTCTCTAATGTTGCAACTCTCATCCTCACAGAAAAAGCTATAAAAAAGTCCGGAGCAGCACCATCACTATCCAAAAGAACTACCGCGCTCACTTCTGGAGACAAGCTTTTCTTCGTTTCCGCTCGGCTGCTGTTGTCCTCCAGAAACACATCCGCGGACGGATCGCTCGACAACTCTACCAGCAGCTCTTGGAGGAAAAACAGAGGAGAGAAGAGGAGGAGAGAATTAGACGAGAGGAAGAAGAGAGGAGACGACAAGAGGAGTTAAGAAGACTTGAGGAAGAGAGACTAAGACTAGAGGAAGAAAGAAAGAGGGAGGAGGAGAGACAGAGGCTTCAAGAAGAGGAACAGAGAAGGAAAGAAGAGGAACAAGAGGCTTTACGGATACAGCAGGAAGAGGAAGAGTTGAACAGGAGGCAGGAAGAGCTGAAGAGCAAACAGATATTGGAGGATAGAGAGGCAGGGCACAGCAGGTAAAACACAATCTGGCCAAATGTTTGAGTTTTAATTTAGGTCATCCAAAATCTGTTGGCTGCCGGACTGTGCTTAATCCCTGTCTAAAAGGATTCTCTCTCTGTTTTGCTTCATATTAGGAGTCTAGTGGAGAGAAATCATCACAACCACAAGGTATTACTTCTATTGGACATTTGATTTTATATTTCTGTGAGAGAGATTTCAAATCTGGAGAGGATATATGCTTGTATTGTCCTAATTCTCTGTCTTTGCTTACAAAAAGTCATAGTATAATAGTCATAGTACAAGGGTAATGCCGTGGTACTGGGCTATATGGGTTGAAAAGCCTCTTAAAAAGCTTGTAAGAGTAGTTTAACAAAATTGCTTCACTGCTTGGTAGTATTTATATTATTTTATATTTTACCTTTTCTTGTTATAGGCTAATAACTTATATTATTCTAAAATTGTTTGCACCAAATAACATTATATGGTGTGACCAACATGTTGAAACATGCAAAAAATAAAACACATTAAAAAAAAAAAACTAAAATATGACAATAACCCTCTGAAAATATCAGATAATGTGATCTTTTTAGAAATGATTACATTTAAGCTCATCTTAATGATTCTTATGAATTAATAATATATGGATTAAATCAAGAATTCATAAAAAATATTTTTATTTTTTTAATTCTATTTTTAAAATATTTTTATTATTTATCGTGAATGAACGTATGTGTCTTTAAAGAATTATTTCACTCCTAAATTAAAATTTCCTGATAATTTACCCCATGTCATCCAAGCTGTTCATGTCTTTCTTTCTTCAGTCGAAAAGAAATGAAGGTTTTTAAAGAAAACATTCCAGGATTTTTCTCCATATAGTGGACTTCGGTGGGGGTCGACGGGTTAAAGGGCCAAATTGCAGTTTCAATGCAGCTTCAAAAGGCTGTACACAATCCCAGCCTAGGAATAAGTGTCTTATCAAACGAAATGATTGGCCATTTTCTAAAATAAATACAAATTTATATACTTTTCAACCACAAATGCTCATCTTGCACTAGCTCTGCGATGCACGTCTATGACTTCACGCATTACATAATCTCATTTTCTCCTCCAACTTCAAAATCATCTGATATCGTTTTTTTTTTTTACCTTTTTTGTAAAGGGCATTTGACTTTCTTTGCACGTTCACTTGGTAAACACTGGGTTGGTACTTTCGCCTACACCGTGCGTTACCTTTCCAACTTGCCTATGTAATGTGTGAGGTCATAACCGCAATTCAAAAGCTTCAACCCATTGATCCCCATTGAAGTCCACTATATGGAGAAAAAATCCTGAAATGTTTTCCTCAAAAACCTTAATTTCTTTTCGACTGAAGAATGAAAGACATTAATATCTTGGACAACACAGGGGTCATATATTTGAATGATCACCATATTCATGTTCCATGATGTCCACATAATACCAAAAAGAATTCCAATGGAATATGTTGAAAGTTCTGAATTGACAGAATGAACTTTATATTACTGACGTTCATCCTCACTATCCCTTCCCTATATTCCAGAAAGACGTTTCCCACAGCCTGTGCCAATACTCATCTGAAGAGGAGAGTCGTCAGATGGAGGAGATCCTGCGGCTGGAGCGAGAGATTGAACGGCTGCAGAGACAGAGAGACGAAGGGGTGTCCTTGCTGAACGACAGCTCCCGGGACGAGCTGCAGCAGAAGAGGGACGCCGAGATCTACCGCCTGGAGAAAGAGGCTTCACGTGTGGCTACTGAGTTTTTGGAGATGCTGGACTTTGGAGGATTGGAGCAGTCACTCTCCAGTGAGGAGAACCTTCACGACCCATCAGAGACCACTGCACCTTTGGCTGAGGAGGAAGTAGACGAAGGCTTCCACGCGGACGAGGAGTGTATCCCCCTTCGCGACTTCCCTCTCCCAACTGCCATGCCCATGGACAAGGAGATTCTCTCCAGTCTTCCACCTCCACCGCCTGCCTTTGCTGAAGGTCTGTTGGCCACGTCCTCACCTGCACGGATGGAGCGACCGAAATCCAATTCCTCTATCAAACATAACAGACTCTCAGACATTCCCCCACCTCCACCTACAGCTCCGCCCTCTCCTCCATCTGTACTGCCGTCCTCCACAGGAGATTATGGATTGGTGTATACAAACACCAGGAAGACTATAACAGAAATTGTACTGCCAGTGGAGGAAACCAGCTTCAGTATTCTGCCAGACACCGAGTCGGACTATGACCAAGAGGAGTTTGAGGAGGCGCTGGGGAGTTGTGGGGACGCAGGAAGTACTAATGACGGACACCTCACTGACGAGGAGGTGCTACATAGATCTTCCTGTACCTACAACAGCACAGACTCCTTTAGAGGAAGTTCAGACTCCGTGAGTTTACTCTTTTCACACTTTGACAGGGCATTCACACTGAGAGCGACTGTATTTCGCTATATTTCAGAACTAGATTTCATGGCTTTTGTGAACGAATGCAAAGTTTCAGGTGAATGCAAGACAATGCTAAGGGTTGCATGCAATAATTTTTACCTCACATCAATTTTTTCCTCCGTAAAATGAAAACCTACACTGGAAATATATGCTTTTAATTGATGGCCAAAAATGGCAGCCTTGGTTGCTATAAGTGTAAAAAATATGGTGGCAGTGTTTCAGGTATAATGGGATGGCATTGAATATTTTATATACAATAGACAACACACACATACAAAACACCACCAGGGTAACACATGACACTAAAATAATGCAACAAACATTAACTAAACAACAGTTTAGTTTTGTAACAAAACATCTGAATGTAATAACATTATATTTCATGATATATAACACAGTGCTCAATTCTCATATCGACTAATAGAAATGTCCTTTTACTGTTTCTCACCAGAAAGAATATGGTATTTTCAGTAAAATTATTATATAATAATGCTAAACTATTTACAGTTTTACACCATATATTGCAAGGTAACTTACAGTTACTCAATTAACCTACCTAATGTCATGAGGAAAACATATACGTGGGAACTTTTTTCGCAACACACAAAATACGTACCAGTAAGTACATATCACTGCATATCACTGACTTTTTTCTTGTTCATACTATCGGGTAGGTTTAGGTGTACTGCAGATATTACGTTATTTTAAAACGTCACGGAGCACATTTCATTTCAAAACAACGTTACATACAGTGTGCCATATTTACGGTCATCTGTTCCGGGGAAAAAAACAAACACTCTTTTAGCGCCACTCAGTGCACATTTCACATCAAATATGTCACAAAACACACATGGTAATACGTATTTCGCATCTTGCGAGAAAGTTTCCACAGGTACGTTTTCATCATGAGGTGAGGTTGCTACCAACAGGTTTTTACTGTAGCATTTTTACAGTTTTCCTCTGTAAGTATATACGCTGTACGTATTTAGTGTAACAACTGAATTGTTCCTCACAGGAGGTAAAATTTTCTTGAATTTGATGTTGAGTCTGTCTACTTCGTTGCAAAACTACTGCTTGGATTACCTTTGCGGCAGTGCTTTAAAGGTATATTTCTCCCAAAAATTTAAATCCTGTTATTAATTACCCACCCTGATGCCGTTTCAAACCTTTAAGACCTTTGTTCTTCCCATATTTTTGATGAAATCCGAGAGCTTTCTGATCCTCCATAGACAGCAATGCAACTGACACGTTTAAGGCCCAGAAAGGTAGGAAGAACATTGTTAAAATAATCCATGCTCTCGGATTTCATCAAAAAATATCTTAATTTGTGTTCTGAAAATGAACAAAGGTCTGGCGGGTTTAGAAAGAGATGAGGGTGATTAATTAATGACAGAATTTTCATTTTTGGTTGAACTATCCCTTTAAATGACAGTTGACAGTCAGCACATCACAACCCTCGTGGAGAAGTTGCAGCTCTAAAATATTGATCCATTGTTGCTTATGTGTTTCCACACAATTTCTGTATCAGCTGGTAGATAATGTGAGTTTCACTGTCTGTATGTCCATTTGTAGTCACTAAAGATTTGCATAAAGTCAAGGTCTGCTAATCTTTGTGGCATCTCCAACGGTCACTGTCACTCACATCACCTTTCATTAAAAATGCGCGAAGTGCGAACACCTCATAAGGCATTTGCCAAGTAAAGAATGTGCATTTCATCACATTTATACAGTTCAATGTCAGGGTAGTGAGATCCGGTATTGCCTAAGGCAAAACAAAAACACTCAGCACTTCGTCCTAATTCTTTTAAGACCTTTAAACTTGCTATAATACCTTAATGAAATGCTTTATTGCTTTGGATTTCTTGTAGCTACTCATGTTTTATTTGCTAAAGCTGCATGAGCGGGGATCAGGTGAATATGATTTGATATATATTGAGTCTTTCTCCCTCGGGGTATTCCCAGAACGTGCGGCGATTGGCCAATGCTTGTCACACCTGCTCCAAACACAGTCCTGCAACAGCTTGATTGTTGACTCTTGGAGAATATTTGAACTCAGAAACCTGATTCGGGTTATGTTTGGGTGTAATGTGAAACCTGACATGACAGTTAACAATGGGAGGACATTTACTGATGTCATGCTCTTTTTGTTTGTATTAACTAGTAGGATTAGACAGTGAAATGCAGATGTCCTACCGCAGCAAACACAAAGCGCTCCAGGGTGTACGGTTACAGTGTAAAGAAGAGCTGTTTTAGTAAAAACACACACTGGCATTCAAAAGATTGCTGTCAGTATGATTTCTGTTTTATGTTTGAAAAGAAGTCTCTTATGCTCACCAAGGCTGCATGAATGTTCAGCATCATTACTTCAGTCTTCAGTGTCACATGATCCATCAGAAATCAGTCTAATATGTTGATTTGGTGAACAAGAAAAGTTTCTTCTAAAAACATAATATCGTTGTAGAACCCATTATACATTTTTTAGGATTCGTTGATGAATAGAAAGTTTAAAAAAATAATAGCATTTAACAGTATTTGTCCATTTAAAAGCCTTTTATTGACATTCACGCTCTTTTTTTTTTTCTACAGTTTATTGATAGCAATGATGAGAATGATGGATATGTGGATACAGACGAGGAGGTGTCTAATGGTAGAGTGCATTTGCTAAATGGAAGTGGGCCTCCTTATTTCCACAGCTACCTGTATATGAAAAGTAAGCGTTTCCTATCATTTACGTCCTTATTGTTAAGTTTTATTCCTGTCTCACTGGATGATATTGTTCAAACTGAACATATTAATTGATAAACTGACATAAAAGATTATTTCACTGTATTGTATTGTATTTTTCTTCTAAGGTGGGCTGATGATCCCGTGGCGTAGGCGCTGGTGTGTTTTAAAAGACGAGACCTTCATGTGGTTCAGGGCAAAGCAGGACTCTCTCAAGTCAGGCTGGCTGTACAAGAAAGGTGGAGGGATGTCCACTTTGTCCCGCAGGAACTGGAAGATGCGCTGGTTCGTCCTTCGAGACTCTAAACTCATGTATTTCGAAAACGACAGTGAGGAGAAACTGAAGGGAACCATTGACATCCGAGCTGCCAAGTAAGACCTCCCAGATGCCCAGATGTTTGGTTCGCTGTAAATGACAACGAATAGCTGCTGCAACTGGCTGTTTGCCTCATGTTTACAAGTTTACAAGTTAATGTTCTTTGACTGCAATGTTTCCCATAGGGAGATTGTGGACAACCATGAGAAAGAGAATGCACTGAATATTGTGACCGATGACAGGACTTACCAGATCTATGCGGAATCTCCTGAGGATGCTAGGTACATTTTAAATTTATATATATTTTATTCCAGACTTTATTGTGTTTGTGTAACACTCATATTCATTTGTTGCGCCCCCTTGTGGTGTACTATAACTCGTTTCATATGGTTGACTAAAATCTGTGATGTTTGTGTTGCAGCGGCTGGTTCAACGTGCTGAGCCGTGTCCACAGTGCAACTCCAGAACAGCTTTTGCAGATGCAGCATGAACAGGCCAACCCAAAGAATGCAGTTGTGAGTGTTCACACTAATCTAACTCTTGTTCAAACTGGCACACATCTGAAATCACCTTTGGGTTTTGTAAAAGTGGCATTTACGTTTTATTTTTATGTGATGTTTCATCCTCAGGGAACACTGGATGTTGGGCTTATTGATTCTGTATGTGCGTCTGACAACCCAGATAGGTAATGCATGATATCAAATTATGAAAATACATCAAAATATCACGTTTGTACAGTGCTGTACTCATGAGATGTCTTTTCCTTAGGCCAAACTCATTTGTTATAATCACTGCTAATCGCGTGATCCATTGCAACACTGACACGCCAGAGGAAATGCACCACTGGATCGGCCTTCTGCAGAAGCCTAAAGGAGAGTCGAGAATAGACGGCCAGGAGTTCATAGTAAGAGGTGAGTCAGACTAGTCTGTACAGGATACAGAGGTTTACCAGCACTGTACTTGCTACATAATTGAGGTCATGATGAATCATTGTATAAAAATAGGTGCCCTTTGTGTACTTTATGTAAAAAGTTTAAAAGTTTGGGATCAGTACTTTTTTTCATTCAATACTTTTCAGCCAGAATGCATTACATTGATCAAAGGTGTTAGTAAAGACATTTATAATGTTACAAAAGATTTCTAATCCTGTTTGTTTGAATTTTATATTTATGAAAGCATTTTATATACATTAAAACAAAAAGCAGTTACTTTAAATTGTAATAATATTTCACATTATCACTGTATTTTTGATTAAATAAATGTAGCTTCCAAAAATGTTTTTGCACATTTATGAAAAGATTCTTTAATCAAACAATCACTGATGATAACTTTTGCTGTGCCTCTTTATATTAGCTAATATGAATATTTAAATGGAAATTGCATTTTGTCTGTTCATACACTGCTGTTCAAAAGTTTGCGATCAGTAGGATTTGTAACGTCTCTTCTGCTCATCACGGCTGCATTTATTTGATCAAAAATACAGGAACAAAATGTAATATTGTGAAATATTATTACAATTTAAAATAACTGCTTTCTATTTTAATATAATTTAAAATGTATTTTATTTCTGTGATGAAAAAGCTGAATTTTCAGCATCATTACTCCAGTCTTCAGTGTCACATGATCCTTCAGAAATCATTCTAATATTATAATTTATTATGAATGTTGTAAACAGTTGTGCTGCCTTATATTCTTTTTGGAACCTGTGATACTTTTTTCAGGATTCTTAGATGAATAAAAAAGTAAAAAGAACAAAAAGAACAGCATTTATTTGAAATAGAAATATTTTGTAACTATATACAGTACTGTTCAAAAGTTTGAGGTCAGTTCAAAAAAATCAAGGAAATTAATACTTTTATTCAGAAAGGATGTGTGAAATTGATAAAAAGTAATAGTAAAGACTTATATTATTAGAAAAGACTTCTACTTTTAATTAACACCTTTTTAACCTATTTTTAATCAAAGAATCCTGAAAAAAATATTACAGCTTACAAAATATTAAGCAGCACAACTGTTGCCAACATTGATAATAAATCTGCATATTAGAATGATTTCTGAAGGATCATTTGACACTGAAGACTGGAGTAATGATGCTGAAAATTCAGCTTTGCATCACAGAAATAAATTATATTTTGAAGTATATTAAAATTAACAGTTAGAAAACTGTTTTATATTGCAATAATATTTCACAATTTTACTGTTTTTTGCTGTATTTAAAACTAAAAATTTTACTGATCCCAAACTTTTGAATGGCAGAGTATCTGTAGAAATCTATAGATTTCAGTTGTCGTATTATTATAATACCTAATAATATTAACGTATACCCTGTTAGCATCAGACTTTCCCTTTTTTTTTAAGGGATCAACTAATCTACAACTATTTAATCATTCTTTGAATTTTAAATACACATACTGTATGCAAAGTCTTCTTATACTCTCTGAAGTTACTATAATTTCTTTATTCCTCAATGTTTCTCTCAGGTTGGCTGCATAAAGAGATGAAGTCCAGTGGGAAGAGCACGTCTCTCAAATTAAAGAAACGCTGGTTTGTTCTGACCAACAACTCACTGGATTATTATAAATCATCCGAACGCAGCGCCTCTAAGCTGGGAACACTGGTGCTCAACAGCCTTTGCTCAGTTGTTCAGCCTGATGAGAAAGTCTACAAGGAGACAGGTGAGTTCACAAATTTTCTATGCAGAACAAGTGTGATTTCTTCAAATGTTCTTTGGACCGTTTCCAATGTCTCTGGTTCACCACAGGTTACTGGAACATAATAGTCCATGGGAGAAAGCATTCTTACCGTCTCTACACCAAACTACTGAACGAAGCCATGAGATGGGCTTCAGCCATCCAGGTGGCCATTGACAGCAAGGTTCCAATAGAAACACCTACCCAGCAACTCATCCGAGATATCAAGGTAAATTCACCCTCAAATATCTAACTGAATTCACAATTCCATGTAGATGAAGGTTTTTCATCGTATTAACAATCATGTTTCAGTTGTGGAAGCCGATACCTCTCGAACCCCGACAGTCCCTCAGGGTCAAAAACTGTAGTGTTAAGTGAGGTACACGGATGAGTGCTCTGTGTGCTGTTCACTCTGACTGTTATTTCTCATTTCTGTATGCGTTTGATTATTTCTGTGTGCTTCTGATCTACATCTATGCAACAGATTTGAGTCATTTGGAATGGTTTGTGTTCTCCTGGAAGCCATAATGACATCTAGTGGCGTAGATGTTTAAAATACATTTTTAGTTACCAGTGCCATTGTAAGAGTAGCATATGCATTTTACCATGATTAATTTATATCTTAAGAACAATAATCAGTGGCAGGTGGCTCTGTATAAAAGTCATTAAATCTGTCATGTGACCTCAACATGGTTGCCTCCATGTAAAATAAAACAGCTTTATTTCAGTTATATGAATGTAAACCAGTTCAATCCAAGTGGTAAACCCATAATTTAATGAGTGGACAAAAGCACTGAGTGCACCTATATTTTGCAAGAAAATCCAGATAAAACCAGATTCTGATAACTAGTTTTACATGATATCTGGTTAGCTGGACTACTAGCTAGTTGAGGGCCACCTTTCGAGCTTAGGTGTTTTTTGCTCCAAAACTTAAATTACGTAATTGAGTATCTTTAACTGGTATGAGGGCTCAAAAACCCTGTGTGCTGTGTTTCCATCTCTAGCAATCTGTGGATGTACATTGTTATATCAGTTTAAAAAACCTAATGTCATTGTTATTTTCATGGTTGTGCAGGAGAGCAGTCTTAATGTGGAGGCTGTGGAGCAGATGTATTGGAGGAACCCCATCCTGAGATACACGCAGCACCCACTGCATTCGCCCCTGCTGCCTCTACCATATGGAGAGGTCAATGTCAGCTGTGAGTCTCTCCTTTACACTGATCTATTCCTGTGTTTTCTGGGGAAAAAAGACTGTTTTTATTTATTAAATGTCCTGGGTTGTAGACAATCAGTTCTGTTATTGTTAAAACTATTACTGTTTGAGCTACACTACCAGTCAAAAGTTTTTAAATATTTTTTAAAGCAGTCCCTTCTGCTCACCAAGCATCCATTTATCCAAAAGGACAGCAAATGATAAATTGTATGGCAAAGAAATGTAGTAAGGACATAGTTAAAATAGTTATATTTTATAATACCAATTACCAATTATATAATACCAATTTCCTTGCTAACTTTCTGGGCCTTGGACATTTGTCAGTTGCGTTGCTGTCTATGAAAAATATTGAAAATACCTTAATTTATGTTCAGAAGATGAACAAAGGTCTTACAGGATTTGTAAGTACAATTTTGAATATTTTTACTATTTAAAATAACTGTTTTCTATATGAATATATTTTCAAATGTAATTTATTCCTGTGA
The DNA here is from genome assembly GCF_049309525.1 of Garra rufa. Taxonomy (NCBI): domain Eukaryota; kingdom Metazoa; phylum Chordata; class Actinopteri; order Cypriniformes; family Cyprinidae; genus Garra; species Garra rufa. The sequence goes on along the minus strand of NC_133368.1, from coordinate 5,119,161 downwards.
TTTCAAGGCTGATTTTTTAGCATCAATACTCAAGTCAATAATATTCTGATTTGATGCTTAAAAATCATGTATTATTATTATTATTATTATTATTATGTTGAAAACAGCTGAGTAGAATTTGGAGTAACTAGAGTAATAATGTTTAAAATGTATCTTTGATCACAAGAATAAATTACATTTGAAAATATATTCAACTAGTTATTTTAAATAGTAAAAATATTTCAAAATGGGACTTTTTTCTGTACTTTGGATCAAATAAATGCAGGCTTGTTGAGCAGAAGAGACATTAAAAATCTTTTGACAGATCCCATTTTTTTGGCCTCATTGTCGGATTGCTCACTGATGATTTATTTGCTCAGTGACGCACAGATTCACCATTTGGATTGGTAGGATGATGGATTTAATCTTTTGTTGTCTGTGTCCCTTTTTCCATCTGCCTCTTTTTCCTGTCCTACTTCTTGCAGTGCAAAAGGAGAAAGGCTACACCAGTCTGCAAGATGAGGCAGTGAAGATCTTCAACTCCTTACAGGAGATGGAAGCAGTGTCAGACCCAATGCCCATCATTCAAGGCATCTTGCAGACATGTCAAGATCTGCGGCCGCTCAGAGATGAAGTCTATTGTCAGCTGATCAAACAAACCAATCATGTGCCTCAGCCCAACAGCCCTGCCAACCGCGCACACTGGCATCTGCTTACTTGCATGAGCTGCACCTTCCTGCCCAGCCGCGGCATCCTCAGATACCTCCGATTCCACCTGAAAAGGTGTTGTAGCTATTTCTTGAAATTGAAATCATAGATTATCACTTTTGTATACAATATAGTGGTTTATAACATAAATATGAAGGATTGTCGTGCACTCTGAGAAGAAAATAGAAAAAGTGCTGGGAAAAAACATCCTGGCCCAAGCCTTTGTACATCAGCCAAAATAACCAAATTCATTGCATCCTCTGAAAAGTAAAACAATGACAGCACATCCTGGCTTTGTGTTGTGTTGGTGATTTTGAAAGATTAATTATTTGTTAAAAATTTGAACTCATCCAATCTGCATGAGTTAGTTTAAAGGGATAGTTCACCCAAAAATGAAAAATTAATTTCTCACCCTCATGTTGTTCCAAACTCACAAGACCTTTGTTCATCTTCAGAACACAAATTAAGGTATTTTTGATATCTTGATAAATTGTATGGCAAAGAAATGTAGTAAGGACATAGTTAAAATAGTTATATTTTATAATACCAATTACCAATCATATAATACCAATTTCCTTGCTAACTTTCTTGGCCTTGGACATTTGTCAGTTGCGTTGCTGTCTACGAAAAATCTTGAAAATACCTTAATTTATGTTCAGAAGATGAACAAAGGTCTTACAGGATTTGGAACAACATGAAGGCGAGTAATTAATGACAGAATTTTTCATTTTTGGGTGAATTGTCCCTTCAATGACTTTCTAAAGGGCAATGGGTTTATAGCATTGTATTTGATTCATCTGTTTAATAATTGAAGTTATTAACTTAATTTCAATTTTTTACCTAAAGTCTTGATCTTTTTCTGAACAGTGCTATTTTAGTATTATTCATATACTATTATGGTACTTATTAATATTTTGAATGAACTTTATATATTTATATTTTCAGTTTTTAATTTTAGTTTAAGTTGTAGTATTTGGTTTTGTTTGCCAATTTTATATTTCTGTTTAACTAATTTAATTTTATGTAAATTTTATATTTAGTAATTTTACAAAAACATACATTTTAATTAGATTCAAGGAAACATGTCTAGTTTTTTAAAAAGGTGCCATCAATATTAATATTTTTTCAATTACTTTTTAGGATAAAGGAGCTGTTCCCTGGGACAGAAATAGAGATGTATGCTGTGTTCATTGGTGAGTCGCTGAAAAAGACAAAAGCACGGGAGTTTGTGCCTTCGCAAGAGGAAATCATCGCCCTTTTGCACAGACGGGAGATGACAACCACTGTTTACTGCCATGGAGGAGGCTCCTGCAAGATTTCAATAAACTCTCACACTACTGCAGGAGAGGTGAGGGATGCTAACAGACTATAATTGTAACCCTGGGCCACAAAACCAGTCGTAAGGGTCAATTTTCTGAAATTGAGATTTATACATTATCTGAAAGAGGAATAATTGATGTATGGTTTGTTAGGATAGGACAATATTTGGCCGAGATACAACTATTTGAAAATCTGAAATCTAAGGGTGCAAAAAAAAAAAAATATATATATACTGAGATAATCACCAAGTTTGCAATGCATAATACTAATCAAAAATTAAGTTTTGATATATTTACGGTAGGAAATTTACAAAATATCTTCACAGAACATGATCTTTACTTAATATCCTAATGTTTTTTGGGATAAAAGAAAAGAAAAATAGATATTTTGACCAATACAATGAATTTTTGTCTATTGCTACAAATAAATCCTTGCTATTTAAGACTGTCTTTGTCGTCCAGGGTCACAAATAGTATAAAAATAGCATAAACGCATAATAATACAAGAACCCAGTGTTTTAAGGAAATAATCAGATATTAGATTATTCAGAATTGCACTTTTGTACCCATAAAATGTTATGTTCCTCTTAATCAGGAATGCATTGTGTAATACACGCTGATGGAGAAGTGTTTTGTTTCTTTTTCCGTGTGTAGGTGGTAGAGAAACTGATCCGAGGCTTGGCTATGGAGGACAGCAGGAACATGTTTGCTTTGTTTGAGCATAACAACTCGATCGACCGGGCCGTGGAGAGCAGGGTTATTGTGGCCGATGTGCTGGCCAAGTTTGAGAGGTAAAATTACACCCCAAAGCTGCACCTATTCACTCTCAGAAATTAAACTCTGTTGCTACAAAACGCTGCCAAATGCATGTGTCATCACTTGGCTATTAAAGCAGTAATGCTCTAATATGATCTCCAAAGCCTCTAAAAGCAATCTGAAATAACTCAGAAACGATTGTTTGTTGTGGTGGTTGTTTCTCAGGCTGGCAGGAAGTGAAGTAGAGGAAGAAGGTCCATGGAAGCTGTACTTCAAACTGTATTGTTTCTTGGATGTGGAAAGCATGCCCAAGGAAGGAGTGGAGTTTGTCTTCATGTTTGAGCAGGTTAGTAATTTACAGTTTCATTCTTGCCTTTATTCTGTTCAAATCACTGTAGTGTTTCTCATGATCAAAAATCTGATTCTGAATGATCATAATAAGAGATATATGCTTGAATTGTGGTTATAGCAGCCATGAGCAACAATGCTAACAAGAAAAACACTAAAAAGGTCATTTTCTATCTCATTCGTCTCTCCAGGCTCATGAAAGTTTAATAAGTGGTCACTTTCCTGCCCATGAGGACACCCTCCAGCACCTGGCTGCTTTACGTCTGCAGTACCTGTATGGAGATGTGTCTCGGGTAAACTGGAGCTTGGACAGCATCTACCCCACTGGCCGTTTGCGCAACCGCATACTTCAGTTCACCAAAGTAGGAGGCGCGGCCGGCTCAGGACAAACCCTGGAAAGGAGGAGGACGAGCTTCCTGGATGGCACGCTGAGGCGGGGGCTGAAGACAGGCACCATGAAGAAGCAGCGCAGCATGCAGGAGGAACAAATGCTGGAAATGTGGATCAAAGAAGAGACTTCATCCACCAGGGCCAATATTATGGAGAAATGGAGTCGGCTGCATGGACTGGACCAACACCAAGCCATGCTCAAATACATGAACATTATTAAAGAGTGGCCTGGGTATGGATCCACGCTGTTTGATGTAGAGGTAAGAACCAAGGAGAATTTTGAATCTAGGATAGTATCTGGATCATTTTTTGATGGGCTAATCTGACACTTGTTGTGTTTCTGTGTGCAGTGCAAAGAAGGTGGGTTCCCTCATGATCTCTGGCTGAGCGTGAGTGCTGAGAACGTGTCTGTGTATAAGCGAGGAGAGGCCAAACCTCTGGAGACTTTCCCCTATGAACACATCGTTTTCTTTGGAGCTCCTCACGCCAGCACATACAAGATCACCGTGGATGGGAGAGACATGTTCTTTGAGACACCTCAGGTAATCAAATGTCATTTTAAATGGATTGTTCACCCAAAAACTAATATTCTGTCATTATTTACTCATCCTGATGCTGTTCCAAACCCATAGGACTTTGCTTAATCTTGGAAACAAATGAAGAAATTTCTGTTTCCCCATTGAAAGCTCATGACACCAAAACTTTGATGTTTCGGAAAGTTTATAAAGACACTGAAACCATAACCAGTATGAAGCAAGCAGCTTCTGAAAAGACACGGTAGCTTAAAATGAGATTTCTTTTAGCCCTTTATTCACATTGAAACATTGACCTATTGCGGTTGAGCTTCCTGATCATTTGCTCACCCCCATGTCATCCATGTTCATGTCTTTCTTTCTTTAGTTAAAAAGAAATTAAGGTTTTTGAGGAAAACATTCCAGGATTTTTCTCCATATAGTGGCATTCCAGGGGTATCAGCGGGTATCAGAAGTACAAATTGTCAAGTCAAGTCACTATTTGTATAGCTCTTTTACAATACATATTGTGTCAAAGCAGCCTTACAGTAATAAACAGGAAAATAATGTGTCGAAGGAACCAAACCATTTAATTCCAGGTTGCAACAATTTTATCTCTAACAGTATTGAGGTAAAGTAGTTCATAAATCATTATTGCTATGCTGTTGGGAAACGTCAAAGGCTGTGATGTTTTATTTTTCATTAATTTAGCCACTTTGTTGAAAAACTTTTGAAAAGTAATCAGATCTAGCAGTTTTAAGGCTTTTCTGTAAGAGAAGGTACTTTCCCTCCATGCAATATGAAATACCTCTAGTTTTTTTTCTTCCAGCTTTGCTCCGTTTTCCAGGCTGCTCTCTTTAGAGCGCAAGTGTGCTCGATATACCACAGTGTTGGACTGTTTTTCTTAATCTTTCTTAAGTGTAAAGGAGCAACCATATCTAAAATGCTAGAAAAGAGAGAGTCCATAGTTTCTATTACATCATCAAGTCCTTTTAAACTATTAGATATGCTGAGGAATTGAGACAAATTGCAGCTTCAAAGGGCTCTACATGATCCTAGCCAAGGAAAAAGGGTCTTATCTAGTGAAACAATCTGCCATTTTCTAAAAAACATAAAAATGTATATACTTTTTAACCACAAATGCTTTCAAAAAAGCAGGGTAGGGGAAAAACTGGGACTTTTCCAACATGACTACATAATACATCAATTCGAGCTAGTGCATGGCAAGCATTTGTAGTGCAAAAGTATATACATTTTTATTCTTTTTAGAAAATGGCTGATCGTTTCACTAGATAAAATCCTTCTTCAGCTTATACAGCCTTATTTACTCTTATACAGCTGGGATTGTTTAGAGCTCTTTGAAGCTGCACTGAAACTGCAATTTGGACATTCAAACCATTGTTCCCATTGAAGTCCACTATATGGAGAAAAATCCTGGAATGTTTTCCTCAAAAACCTTCTTTTCAACTGAAAAAGGAAAGCCACGAACATCTTGGATGACATGGGGTGAACAAATTATCAGGAAATTTTTATTCTGGAAGCGAACTAATCCTAAAGAGAATCAGTTTTGGAATGACGTGAAGGTAAGTAAATGATGACCGAATTTTCATTTTTGGGTGAACTATCCTTTTAGGAATACATAATCTACATGTTATTGAACAGAAGTGTTTCTTGGTTTGCTTTCTTCAGTTTTGTTCACTGTGAATAAACTGCCTTTCTGTGGTTTCAGGTTGGAGAGATCACCAAAATAATGAAAGCCTACATCAACATGATAGTTAAGAAACGATGCAGTGTCAGATCAGTGGCCAGCTTTGGGAGCAACTGGATCAGGTGATGAGTGCTGACCAATCACAGTCAAGACGAGAGAGACTTCCTTCGCACTGATGGAAAAATTAACTCAACAGTAAATGATGATACAGGAACCAGTGATAAGACAAAATCTGCATGTGTGTAGACGACCACCCCTCTAACAACGTATCATAGTTAATGTCTAATATACAGTTATGTGGAGTAGAATTTTGGACCAATGAGATTCCACTGTGGAAGGGGATACCAACAGGCTGTCCTGTCAATCATCGCAGCTAAATTTAGCACTTGTTCCTTTATCCAGCAAACGTTCATCGCCAATACCTCAAAGCTCTTTTCTGCTTTTCTGATTTGGGCCGTTTTCAGTTTCGAACACTCTTTGAAGTGGAAAGATCAAAACACGGTCTTAAATGTTACACACAAAACAAGGTTTTGTTGAGAGCTTTCAAAGACTAATAGCCTGAGGTGATCGCACACATCGAAGGCCTCAACAGCCATGTTAAAACTTGTCCACTTGCCTTACTCCGCACAAGGGCTGGTCTGTGCAGATTTGTGTCATTTTGATGGCTTTCTGTTACTGTTTATCTGTTAGTGTTTCTCGGGTTGAAAGAATGAGGAAAAGTTCTGCCTGTTTTTTTGTTTTCATCCATGCGTTCTCTCATGTATTGTGCATGAGGGGCTATTCCACTGCACAGCTTTTTCTTTGATGTATTTCTAAATGTAAACATGCTAGACGTGCCGCATCTTTTGCAGCCTCATACATGACGCAGTGTTACACAAGTTAAACGTTTTTTACATTTTAAGTGGCACATTTTTAGAATGCAGTGTCGTGCAGGACGCCACAAAAAACGTGAGACAAACAGCAGTCAAATATCCATCTAGCACGTTTGCATAGAAAAACAATGGAAAGACGTGTTGTGTGAATGGCTTCTTCTGGGGTAAGCTCAGGTACAGTATAAAAACATAAGCAATATCTCAACATTTCAGGACAGTGTTTTGGTTGTTATTTCAACAAGATCTGACAGGACATTTGCAGAAAAGCTATGACTCTGTGCTATTTCACACAGTAGGTCAGTTGTAAATTCTTTCTTTCAAGATAAACCTTTTTTGAGACAGATGTTTGGAATATTGAACGGTTTTTAAGAAAGCCTGCATACTTGTAACTGAAGGATGATTTTGTGTGCCTAAAGAGAGTGAATAATTATGGGTGGGCTGGGTATTTATTCAGTGTTAGTGTTATTGTATGGATGGTGATGTTGAGTTGATGGCGTGTCATGTACAGATTCCCTACATCAGTGATGTAACACAGTGATACTGTGGTGTCAGAGACGCATTTATGTGGTACCACAACCTCATTTCAATTCTGTTTATTGTCGCTTCTTTATTAAATCTGGTGAGCTGCTGGTCAGTTCACTGCCAGAGTGCATCTCATCGCCTTTAGTTTAGCATCAAAATATTCTAGTTTGTGTAGAGGATGAAAATCAAAGATTGTTTGTTTTTTCTTTTGTAACTGGATTTACAAAATGCTTAATAAATTATTTCAATTCCAGGTTGGTGTGGTGTGGTTATTTAAAATTGCTATTACATTAACATATCCAGCTTTTTCTTCCCGTAAGAGTGGGTGCAGCCATTTTTACATTTTATGGGTGTGGCTTCCAGTCTCATCCGCGTCCAGCTATTTTTTGATCTGTACAAAACAGCTCGTTTTGCTGCTTAATATTGCAAATTGGTGTGTCTTAGCCTTTTATTTTAACGCATTATCTTAGTGAACACACTGGTTTAAAACAGGTTTCCCGTTTACTGCACGTTGTTATTCTTCTCGTTATTTCCCTACGGCGGTTTATGAACCAGAAGTCTCGCCCATAGGCTTACTTCCGCGTCGAGGAAAAAGGTGGATATTTTCTTTTGTTCTTAATTTTTCCACAATCTCATGGAAATAAGTAACGAATAATTTTTAAAAGGCTGTTGAATTCTTAATAAATAATGCACACCCGAGGTGGTGATGCAGCCATGATGCGAAGCGGAGTGGAGTTACACCTCAGGTGAGCATTATTTTCTTATAATTCAATGGGCCAGAGTGAATTATTCAGCTTATACTTCGGTTACCGCACCTCAAGACATTGATCAGATTATATATTTCAAGGCATTCGTCCGGTTTTAACGTTTGTCAGCGAATCAGATTCAAGCATTCACCAGCCCCGTAGTATAATATAAAATAATAAATTACAACTTGGATTTATTTATTTTACCTAGTTCCCTTGTAATAAGAATAGTTTTGTAGATTAACTCTTTGATTTTGTTCATCTTTGTTCATCACAAAAAAGTGCATTGCAGTGAATTTGTTTGTTTGCATGTTTCTATTTTACAGTTGGATTCAGGGTCCTGAAGAGCCTTCAATTCTCCAGTGTAAGGCAAGATGTGTCCACAAAATGTCTTTCTTCAAATATGATTACTGCACATGTTCAGTCAAAGATTTGTTTTATAGTGTGCTTTATGAGCATTCATATCTGTGGGCAATAAATTCCTAAGTCATGTGTTTTACTCAAATATAAATCCCTGCCATTCTGTATGGAGGGTTTGCACTTACGTCATGATTTGGTCAGTTACCTGGATGCGTGGCCATGTTGGTGAATGTAAAGAAGAGCATGGATTGCAGAATAATGTACTACTGAATACGTTGTTCCGCAAATTTATGCAGTCTAAACCACGGAAAAACCATGTGGAAGCTGCTAAATCATAGAGAGAAGGAATTATAAGCATGAAAGTTAATAGGTGTTAAATATACATAGTAGCAGTATTAATTAATATATTGGCCTAATTATTTCACATACCTGACCGGAAATGATAAGAACAAACACAAATGTTGTCAAGATTCTTGCCGGAAATCCTGGTTCCTGGCCAACCACAAACGCCTTTTGTTCCTCAGTTTTTTGCATTCTTCTCCTTAATTTGTAAGAACTTTTGGCAGTCTATAGTACTCTACGTGTTTTTCCCTGTCAGAGTACAGCCTAAAAAATTACAATAATAACCATTTTCTGCAGCAATAATCAGCTAAATTTGTTCCCTTAGGTTTAGTGGCATTGTTTACATTTAGTGCCATGTTGTGGCACACTTAATATGCTCTGTTCTACACAACATACTTTTTTAGCTATGAAGAACTAGCAAAATAAATGATATCAATATAATAAGAAATATAGAATAATATAAAAAGGTGTTTTGGAGCAGAGCTGGGCGGTATGACCAAAAATTTATATCACGGTATTTTTTCAAAATTATACGGTATCACGGTATATGACGGTGTATTTTTTTTTCCATGCATGACTAGGTGTTAACCACATTTCCTAATAAATTAGAGGATAATTACTGCAGTATATTGGCGTACATTGACCGGACTAGTATTAACCCAGGTTTGATTGGTCTCACAAAATGCTGCTGTTCACAAAGAAGTGACAGTGGCACTCATAATTGTAATGAGGTGAAGAAATCAGAATTCATGACTTGCAGTCAAAATACACAACACTTTATTGTGCATTCTTCATATTCCAGGACATGTTTGTGGCGGAGGTGGTGAAGCAAATTGCTTGTGTTGCCTCCTGCGGCTACAACTTTAGCCTGACCACATTTACATATGATGTAGTGATGCACCGAAATGAAAATTCTTGGCCGAAACCGAAAACCGAAAGAATTATTAGTACCATTGCATTTATGGCTATGACTGTGTACTAAATCTTACTAGAATCAAGGCATTGCAATTGCATAAATTAATATTAAAGTTTCAAAGAATAAATCAATTATATCAATTTAAACAATTATTATCAATCAAGTATTATATCACTTAAATAACATATACAAATATTTTACTGCCTTTGTTTAAATTGTTTAAATTTTTATAACACATTATCTTGTGGATCCATGAGTTCACATTTACAACTCTACTGTTTCTCTTCCAGGAGGAGGCGCTGTCAGAATGGTAGTATACAAAACAGCGCAACAAATGATTTTGAAACGTGCAGCGCTCATATTTATTCAATGGATAGCCTTTTGAAGTTTCATCGCAATTCTTGTCTTTCAGTCCCCACATTTAAGACCACCTGAAATCATAATTATGACTTTCATAACCTCCTAATAACACTGCAGTCATCAACGAAAATTAAGAGCTTTATTTAAAGGGATAGTTCACCCAAAAATGAAAATTTGATGTGTATCTGCTTACCCCCCAATGCATCCAAGATGTAGGTGACTTTGTTTCCTCAGAAAAACACAAACGAAGATTTTTAATGAAAACCGGTGCAGTCTGCCAGCCTTATCATGGACGTGGATGGGCACCAAACCTTTAAAAGTAAACAAAAACATGCACAGACAAATCCAAATTACACCCCGCGGCTCGTGACGATACATTGATGTCCTAAGACACGAAACGATCGGTTTTTGTGAGAAACTGAACAGTATTTATATCCTTTTTTACCTTTGATACACAGCCACGTCCATCTGTCATGAGCACGAGTTTGGCATCAGTCACGTCACATGTGCACGCGCTCTGTCGTAGAATACGCAAACGCCGGAAGCGATCTGTCGCATGTATACGACACTCATTGTTTACACAGAGCACAGAGATTGTGGGTATAGCGGCTATTCAAAATGGTAATTACTTGCGCGTATCCTGATTGTTTAAACCGATTTAAAGCTAAAAGATTACGTTTGCTTGCGCAAACTCATCCGGGACTTTTCCCTGATTTCCCCTTACGGTGTTTGCGTATACTACGCCAGAAGCGCGTGCACATGTGACGTGACTGACGCCAAACTCGTGCTCAGGACAGATGGACGTGGCTGTGTATCAAAGGTAAAAAATGATATAAATACTGTTCAGTTTCTCATAAAAACCGATCGTTTCGTGTCTTAGGACATCAATGTATGTATGTATGTAATTTGTAAAATGTAATTTGGATTTGTCTGTGCATGTTTTTGTTTACTTTTAAAGGTTTGGTGCCCATCCACGTCCATGATAAGGCTGGCAGACTGCACCGGTTTTCATTAAAAATCTTCGTTTGTGTTTTTCTGAGGAAGCAAAGTCACCTACATCTTGGATGCATTGGGGGTAAGCAGATAAACATCAAATTTTCATTTTTGGGTGAACTATCCCTTTAAGACTTTCAAAAACAAACCTTACACAAAATACGTTTCTTTTTATTTATTTTTTCCCACCATGTTCGGGGCACAAGAAAAATATTAAGGGACTAAATTAATATCAGCATATGAAGTATAATCGTCTCATTGTCTCTGAAATGCACATCAGATGCTGAAAGTCAGTTTTTACTTTCACTTTAACATATTGCGCAGTTTTCACGTTGCATGTGTGATATCCATTGGCTCACCTCCATGGTTTAAAACATAAACATTTATACAAATACAGTATATAGAAAAGACATATCTTTAAAATATTGCGACGTAACTGAAAGCTACATCTGTCTGCACGCAATGCGCCAATCTCTGCTCTCATCACTGCAGACACACCCCCTCTCTTGAAATTTCAGCATTACAAGTTTTGCAAATCGCTAAATCTGGGTCTTTCTCAGATATACTGAAATACGTTCACACCGCAGATGTGTTGCTTCAGACAAGCACGTGCAAGCTGCAGTTTCTGTTACATGCTCCCGACGCTTTGTACGCACACACTCACCGGTACTGGGGTAGGCCTAGGCTATATGAAAAATGAATATCATTAAAAAAAAAAACACAGGTATTCGGTATGAAAAGGTATACCGCCCAGCCCTATTTTGGAGGTAGAACAAGTTATTACATTACATTATTACGAAAATTTGACAAAAATTAGCCATTTAAAAAGTTAACAGATCGGTATGTGTAGGCTATCCCTAACTTTTATTTATTTATTTTTTTAAATGATTAATATACATCAAATAATGTTGTTTTAAGTATTATATCATATTTATCTAAATACATTTTGAGCAGCTAACATGACGTCATGTTTTATTTAAATTTTAGCCTACTTTTTCCTGTTATTTATTTTTAATAAATGCACGGTATTGTTTGTCAGAAAAACAACTTCTAAATCACCGCCTCAAATCCTGCTTAACCATAAACCACTATTTCGAAACTGGGAGGGTCTTACAAAAGTTGTCGTTCAGTCCTTCTTCCAGCAAACACATGAAGCAGGCCTGAAATCAACACAGGTCCGTCTCCTTTGCCATCATGATCCAAACTCGGGCTTTGTTACTGTCTTTTGTTGTCTTTGCCTTCAGTTTTGTAATTGTTCTTGGTCAGGCGTCAAGTCCAGCAACAAGTAAGTTTCAGCCATCCTCTTATATGTTTACAAACTTTTAAACCGTAGATATGGTAAAAACATGGCTGTGTTATTATGAACTATCTATTTGGAAGCATTTTGGACATTGACTCATTTCACACAGTCCGTTCAGATTCAGAACGCGCTTGTGATGCCCAAAATGCTGTCTGTGGAGGCAGCTCGCAAGGTTTTGAAACGCAGTCAATGTTTTTCGCAGCAAACTTTGACTGAATTAATCGTCCAGCGTATCGTCTATTTTCTTGGAAATGGTAATGTTGTAACAATAAGTCATGTATATAACCAAGCTGTTTAACGACAATGTAACTTTCTAGTGATCATATGACCCAGTCGCCTCAGTAAAACAAATCGCTTTAACGCTCTAGAACCCAAGCACTGTTTTACTCTGAAATACTTTTTAAAATACGCCTAAAGTTGTGTTCCAAAATGTTGATGTTTTTAGTCTATTGTTAACCGTTACCATGGTAAACAGATTTTATTTGCTCATTTGGATGCACTTTAAATAGTTTCCTGCTTTTATAGGCAGAGAGACTGTTGTTTAAATCACATGATGGACTAGAAAACATAAAGGGATATTGTGTTCAGTGTAAGAGTTTCATAAGAGAGAGGCCAGGGATAATATTTAACATTTAACTGCTGTATGAAAAGATGTTAATGTTCATCCATGCTGATTTCAGAGCATATGGGCCGCTCTACAGAACTGGTTCAAAGTCTTAGTCAAATTTTGTATGAATGCAAATTGTATAATATCCAAGGCACACATTTCTAATAATTGTGCAGATAATTCTCACATTGCATTTTCAGAAAGTTTTGGAATATTTGTCCTCTCCCCAAATTTGTCACTACAGACAAGTAATATATAATTTAATAAGAAAGGTTATATTGACCTAATAAGAATTGGCTTACATCTTCCTTGTAAATATATATTTTTCTATTTTATTAAAAAAGTTTTCAGAGGTAAAACAATTAAAATTTGAACAATATTTCACGTGTGACTTATGAAATTTGTTGTATTTGGCATCCAGTTTTTCTTTGTAAAGGGCAAAAAGTTGATAATACTGATTTTTAAACTTAAGGATTCATTTGTTTGAATATACATTGAACCAAACCTTATCATAACATTTTAGTTGATAATTCACTATACTTTATTTTTGACAAAACATCACGTTTCAGTCGTGACAGTAATCACAGACATACTAAAACACTACTAAAACATACTAAAAAATGTGCCCGAATGTACTAAAAATTTGTTTATTTCCCCTAAATAAAGGATAATGTGTTCCCTTTTGTCACTATCAAAACAGTGATGGCATGCTTCGGGTGTGACTGTTTCGTTAGTGACAATTTCATGGGATAACACCCAAAAAAACAAAGATGTTAAAAAAACACAAAATGTTTCGGTAGTGACAACTTTAGATACTTTTGAACCTAGCTCAAAGATGCTATTCAGCACATGGTTAGCACATATAAAAACTAAATGTTATGCAATAACTCCCAAAAAAGTTAAATTATAGAAAAATGGTGTTTGGTAGTGACATTCTTTAAAGTTACACACAGATTTTTCATACGTCTGAACACATTTACCTCAAAATTATGGGGCCTGTGTACTCACCATGTAGCTGTGAGAAAAAATGACGCACAAATATTTCCTGATCTAAAAATTTAGGGGTGTAGTTAAAATCAGTCTCAGCCAATGAACTGAAACATACACTGTTTCGGTAGTGACATGAAAGTTTAATAATTTACAAAGAAAATATAAAACAAGCAAAAAAAAAAAAAAAAAGCACAAAAATATCTTTAAAAACAGAAATGAAAAAAAACATTTAAATATAATTTTCATAAGTTGAAATTTAGGGGTTAGGGTTTGGGACAGCCACCTCCCAATTGCAAGTACCGACTAAATGATGATTTTATACATATTAAGCTTACTGATATTTTATTCTTTTTAATAGATAATAAAAGGATTTTACTAAACATCTAAGGTTTTTTAAATGTGTTTTTGGTTGTGGGACAGCAGTTTGCACCAGTTCTGTAGAATGGTCCCTATATGGTTCAGATTTGAATTACTAAAATGAATTTTAGATATGTACTTAATTATCTTAACATCATTGAAATGTCTAATAGGGATCTACTATGTCTAAAATCATTTATCACTGATGTTTGCTAAAATGATGATCTTTTCACAGACTGCACTATCAAATCCAACAAAACTTGTGAAGAATGTCTGAAGGTTGTTTCGGTAAGATACAATGTATTACTCACTGTCAACGACTGTGGTCATCAGACTTTCAAACAGCAGTATTGAGCAACATTATATTTTTTATGTGTTCTAAAAATGTGTTACTTATCTCTTTTTCAGTGTTTGTGGTGCATCTCAAGCCAGAAATGCATTGACTATCCAGTAAAGAGCATTCTGCCCTCTCACAGTGTTTGTCCGCTCTCAGACGCACGATGGGGAGTGTGCTGGAGTAAGACAATGACATACAACAGGAAACATCTTTCCATCTCTTTTCCTTGTTAATGAATGTATCATATGCATTTGCTACAGTTTTCGTTCCCCTTTTCTCATCAGTTTACATTCCCTTTCCTTTTTTTAAAATTGGGAAGCAGGATACTTTGTGTAAATTATAAAGGATCAGTATTAAGAATCAAGTGTATGTAAACTTTTGAACGGGGTTGTAAATGTCTTTTGTGTTAAATATCTTTTTCAGGTCAGTACTAAATAAAAAAATAACATGCATTTTGTATGATCCCTCTTATTTTGGTAAAATAATTAACATTTTGCAAATTCTACGAACTGTTGTACAAACTGTAAATACATAATGCAAGGGGAAGGGTTATGTAAACTTATGAGATGAACTGTAAAAAGAGCTTTATAAGTCACATTCACAGTTCATAGTTCATGGTAGCTTTAACCCAGTTACATTCGCGATTGTCACTTTATTACATTTAGACTCTCGTAACATGTCAAAGGCCAGATTAACCTGCTACATTTATTGCCTCTGTCTGAGAATAAGTTGTTTTTTATAGGACTGATCACATATGCTCTGTGTTTTTTTTAATCACAGTGAATTTCCAGACTCTCATCATTACTATCTCTGTGATTGCGGGGGTGATCATCGTCGCCATATTTGTTTGCTGCTTCTGCTGCTGTAAATGTGAAAACATTGGGTGAGATAAAAACCAACATGTGTAAAGTTTACGATATTATGATGTATTCTTATCGGTGAAGAAGATTTGTCTACATATAGATGCAAACACATGTATATGTGCTGATTTACTGCTGTTAATTATTAATAGCAAATCACTATAACATTGGAACACATAAAAACTGATTACGTTTAATTTCTCCTGAAAGGTCTAAAAGAAGTGATGAGCGAGCAGAGAGACAAACTCACCTGAGAAAGTTCCGCCAAGAAGAGAGGTACGATTTGTTTTGAGAAAATCCATTTAACACATTTATTTTGTTAAGAATTGTGGAGACCAGTGTTGTCTTGATGATAATAATAGTGCTTAGTAAGAAAAAGTTCTTCATTTGATTACAGGAAAGCAGAGATGAAGCAGAGACATGAAGAAATGCGATTGAAATATGGTGAGATTTCTCTTTTATCATAAATGATATAAAAAATAGTAGTTACAGTATGTTTCAGTGTTTTATTATTGCTTACTCTGTTTTAGGTTTGAGCAAGGATAACCCATACTCCAGATTTGAGAACAGCTGAGAAACTTCTGATGATGCTCCACTGTTGTCTTTTATTGTACCGCACACTTGCTGCAAAAATGAACAAATATCCAGCACTCCATTTCTCCTTGAGTTTGACGAATACTAAATATACCAGTTAGCAGCTGAGCACACAAACACCCATTGCCTTTGGCTTGAAATTAAATGAACTCACTCCTGGATTTTCAATGAATCTTCAAGCAAACCACAATTTAGACATTGTATTTCTGAAGCCTTGTAAATAAAGTAAATTGACATTTGCAAATCCAAATGAGTGTCAACCAAATTAAGCAAGACATTGATAATTGACTTTGTGATGGACTTTTGCCTGAGTTGGTTGGCAGTGTTCGGAATTATTTTTTTTTAGCCTCAGCAAATTTTAGCTGTGTAGCTTTTAACTCAGATTTAACGAATACTTGTCTTAAATAAATATAGAAAACATGCTATAATCCAGTGTGCTTTATACTGATCTCCTACACATTTCCTATACTGTACATTTTAAAGTAAAGTTGATTTGTCTCTGCCTTTGCTAGTTTGTTGGCATTACAAGATAATTTGTCTATGCTGTATTTTTCAATGTTTTGATCAATTTGATCTTATTGTATTTACCAAAGTATTGATTTGTCAGTGCAATTTAAGTCAAATAAACTGTGAGAAAGAAATCAATAAAAGTGAAAATATTGTACATTTGTTTTCTGTTTACTGAACATACAGTTGAAGTCAAAAGTTTACACACACCTTGCAGAATCCGCAAAATAATACAAAGGGAAAAATACAAAATGCATGTTTTTTTTTATTTAGTACTGACCTGAATAAGATATTTCACATAATATACATTTACATATAGCCCACAAGAGAAAATAATCGTTGAATTTATAAAAATGACCCTGTTCAAAAGCTTACATGCATTATTCATGAGTGCCTTGTTTGTCCTGAACAGGTTAAACTGACCACCGTTCCTCAGAAAAATCCTTCAGGTCCCACAAATTATTTGGTTTTTCAGCATTTTCCAACAATGTCTATGATTTTTCACACTGAGGATAACTGAGGGACTCATATGTAACTATTACAGATGGATCAAATGCTCACTGATGCTTCAGAAGGAAACAATGCATTAAAGGTCCCATATTGTCAAAATCGAAATTTCCTGGCTTTTTTTCATGATAACTGAGGTCTAGGGGCTATGTAACTACCATATGAGTTTCAAAACAGTCAATCCACAGTAAACTGCACACAGCCTGCTTAAAGTAGCTGTTCATTTTCACGAGCCACTGTGACTTCCGTACAGATGTGACGTCAGATCTACTCAGTCACCGCCTTCAGTCACCACCCCGAGCACCAATCACATCCCACCCTCCTTTTGTCAAACCCAGACAATATAGTGTCCATAACATTGCTAAGCAACAACAACACGAAAACAAGTCGAGAAAACCCTGTTCAGTCGATAGATGTCGAAACTACATCATTGCACAGGCTTCAGAACAACGTGAATATAAGAGACCACTGGCACTTCGCTCTTTCACACAACAATGTGTCCCATGATTTGTCCCGGAGTTGTTTGATTTGGTTCATTCACAGTTGTTTTCCGGAATCTGTGCGTGCTTTACACACAACCCATAAAGACATGTGACATTTGGATGTGAGATGTAATGCGACGCGTACGTTTCACTAAACTGAAACTAACCTGAACAAACTGTGCTTCAGCGCTGATAGTGAGGAGCTGGCTCTGCCTGATCGCCGCTTCATTCCACTTTGCACGTATTTGTTCGTCGTGAAGAGTCGCATGATAACGTGCATCATCACTACAACACTGCCTTTATGGTTCTGGCTTTTGTTCAGACAGCGCTCTTTCCCGTAATTTTCCAGAATCAGCGCGCATTGTGAAAGGGGCTTTACTAAAGCAACAGTTATGTAGCTTACTGCATTCGGTGTTTGAAAAAGAAAAATCATTAATGATCATTCTGAAATATCCTGTTGAGTATCAGCAGGCAAGGCTTTCTCTATGGCTCTGGGCTCGGCCAGAGCCATACAGAGAGAGAGTTGCGACAACTCCGTTGACGCCAATGGACCATTTTTTTTACAGCAATGGCGGATCGTGGAGACGCTCAATAGTTCCCGGAAGTTCGCGCTAATAATATCAGCGCCATAGAGATGCAGCAGAAGAGACCGCTGTGATCAACTTTTAAACGGTAAGACATTTATAGAACTAAACTGTATACTATCAGCACAGCTAATCAATTTAACTTGTGCATTAAAACAGATTATTATTACATTATTTCTCACTTAATTAGTAGATTTACGGGATGTTATGCATTATGTCCGTGCAGTTTCATCCATCATTGTGTAATTAAGGCTTTTTAAACAGGATTTTTGCTGATGGGAGCTACTTAATAGTTCTGAATTTATTGCAATGAATGCTGATTGACCTAAGTGAGAATGAAAATTTTAAAATAAATAGGCGAGCTATTTTCGTTTCAGAATCATGCTAGGCTACATATATATATATATATATATATATATATATATATATATATATATATATATATATATATATATATATACCACTGCTGTATTATAGCAGTAATCACTGTAAACCTGTATGTTATTACTTTTTTTTACACTTAAACGTCTTAGCTACTATAGAACTACTGTGTGAAGGATCAGTGATGCCACAGGACTGAATTGTGATGTGAAGCAAAACCATTTCTCCTGTTATTCTCCTTCTC